>NC_064753.1:52068321-52150821 GCF_011397635.1 Epinephelus fuscoguttatus | reverse complement strand
TTACTCCCTTTACTCCCCACTTCTTTTCTAGCTCCTCTTTCAGCCCCTGGTATTTTTCCTTCTTCCTGATGATGCTGTCATCCATCACCACTGTCTTCCTCTGTTGTTTCTCTGGTTGGTTGGCAGTAAGAACTGTTCTGATTGGTTCTTATGTCAGTCCAAAGGTTCATTAGCAAACACACAAACTGCCAACAGCTCCAAAGAGCCCTGCCCCCACCAACAGTGCCATGATGTCACTTCTGGGAGGAGACCTCCACCAATCGGCACAACTCAGGCACTTTCCTGTTCCTCCACCAATAACCAGGCACAAACACAGGTGGTCGACAGACTCAAGCTAACGCATCGTGGACAGATAAAAGCAACAACAACAGTCTTCATCATGGGACAGAGGACAACTGATCACAGAAGAGATGTGACCGTGTTTAAAGTCTGCCCTTCACCACGTGTGAAAGTGTATTATCCATGCTGCACGCATCAATTGATCTCACGTAAGGGTAAATAAATGACACTGTGATATAAAAAGTATTGCCAATAATTTTATCTCCATCAAAAATTATATCATAAATGAGGCTGTGCCTTTTACAGAACATCTGCTCATGTATTTGAAGCCTAGTCTACACAAACACGGGTATTTTTAAAAGCAGTGCTTTAAAACTAAATTTCCGTCCAGCTGAGTGTTTTGGCACCGTTTCAGGAAAAATCCCCATCCTGATACACCTGAAGCATATCACATTAAAAAATAGCTTACATGTGCATCCCATTCTAAACAAGGAGACTAATGATAAAGCAGAGAAATGCGGTCGCTGCTCACCGATAATACATTTGATACTGAAACATTTATAACAGCATGTGTTCGTCTCTCTTCATTGCAGTTCAATGCCAGTTTGTGAGGCACCTGTAGCAGCAGCATATCCACGTTTCATTGCTGAGTGTGTGTGTGTGTGTTTGTGTATGTGCGTTTGTGTGTGCCGGTATTTGGACAGGATGGCACTGACTGAGAGGACATCAAGTGGACTGAAGTTTGTCCTTATAAAATGATTAACATGAACCAAATAGCTATGCGGACGGTGATGCCTTTGGTTCAGTTGACTGAGCGCAACGATACGCTGTAACGCAGCCATAATCTCGTCTACAATGAAGCAAACAGAGGCAACACGCTTGATTGCCTTTATAGCTGGTGCCGCCCGCTTGATTAGTTTCCCGTCGGCCTCATTAGACTTCAATTTGATCAATTAGTCAAGTATCTGTCAGATATTCAGTATATAGTGGGAGGGTACAGCCTGTAGCCTCGTCAGAAAAAACATACCCTCAGTTAGTTAGCTCCATTAAATAAATGAATGAATGAATAAATAAATAAATAAACCCATATATTCATAATATTCAGTATTCATTATTATTTTTCATGAAGTTAATTTTAAACTAAGGATGTAATGTGTGTAAAGAGTCTAGATGTGAACTATACTGCAACTGTCCATTTAAAAAGCATAATTTTGGCCTAATAAAGCTCAAACCGTGACAGGATGAACGGAGTGCATCACTAAGGGACAGCTTACAAGTGGTTCAGACTGCCCTTCTTAAGATCTACCTTTCGGAAGATAGATCTTCACTAAGTGAAGTTCGTACCTGTTGGTGACGATGATGTTGGTCTTTCGGTGTCCAGGATACTGACAGTGATCTCTGAACACTTCACCTTCCAGCTGTTTGATATCTGAGCGCTGAAACACAAACACACACTCCTGATTTTATTTTACAGTCTCTGGTATTGTTCAAACTCGATCCGTGGTGGAACCACACAGATTGAGTTTGAGTGTTAGAACACAGGTAAAGAAGTTTCAATCATGGCTCCGCCCCCATTTTACTGAGCGACTGGTTGTACAGTTAATACAGAGACGATATCCCATCACGTCCATCCTGTCTGTCTTCATCTATCTCTCTCTAACTTCCTGTCTTATCTTGTCTCGTCTTCTTCACCAGTTCGCCATACACAGTAACCATCTTCATCAGCGTTTAATCTACTAATTATTGATTCATTTAAAAACTGGTAACAGTGACTCAAAGAACCTCGGTAAGTCCCAACAGAGATCGTTGATCAGAACAAATAAACAGTAACACGTGTGATGTCAACAGAAGACGTTGGAGATAAATAAATAAACTGGGGTGACGAACGTCTCACTTTCAGAGTGAAATGATTCATTTATCCTTTCTATGAGACAAGTGACAGACTTCAGAATCATCTGTAAAAGATAATTCCTCTGTGGATCGTCCTGCGGACTGAACAGTCCGACTCAACATGAACTGAATGTCACTGATTCAACGATTCCAGAGGTCGAGCGCTCAACACAGCGTCTGTTCTTTGTTATTTAGATCAGCACTCCGTAATGATGATCGACTGAAGTCACATGAAAAATACCGATGTTCTGAATCATCGGTTCTATTGGACCGAGCCGAGTTCTGTCCGAACGATTCCTTATTCAACCGTCAAACTTTCAGGAGACAAAAAAGTTTGTTCTCCTGAACGTTCCTGATACTGAAGAATAAAAACAGGTTACAGAGGAAACATGAAGGTTAAGTTTTATTGAACACACACGTTACAGACGTTGTCTCATACACACACACACACACACACACACACACACAGACAGACAGAGGTAAAGCTGAACAGAAGCAGAGTCAGAGGTCAGAAGTCATGCTGAGACACCAACGATCAGTTCAGTCTGAATTATACAAAGACTTCATCACAGACAGAAATATTAAATATCATATGTTCATGTACACATTCAGAATGAATTCAGAGGAGATGCTACAGTCTGCTAAAAAATATACCAAAGTTCTACTGAAGAGAAAACATGTCACATCTTTCTAATAAAATAATTGCCATTGCTTCTTCTTTTAAATGTAAATAAATTAATAATGAAAGGTTTTCACCAAAAAAAAAAAGTTTTTCAAACTGTTGTTTATAAATGGCTATAAAGAGAAACTACTTCAGGATTTCAGAAATAAAAAGCAGAAGTGTTTATTCTACAAAAAAAATTAAAACTGAGAGCTGAGCGTCAAAATGTTGAAGATATGAGAGAAGATATTAATTTAAACATGCAAAGACTCCTGAATGATCTCAGCACTTTAATGTTCACACATTAATGTAGAAAGAACAATATTCAGAGATTCAAGTATAATGAATCATTTTTATATATTCCAATATAATGAAGGATATTTACAGATTCAAATATAATTGAGGATATTTACAGATTCAGATATAATAAAGGATATTTATAGATGAATGTAGAAAGAAAAATGCTTACAGAAGGAGAAAATAAATCATTAAACACATTTGAGACAAAATGAATCAAGTTTAAAGTCTTTAAAAGCACTTAATGTTAAAGCTGATCCATCCAAACCCTGTTTATTCCTCCTCAGGCTGCATGTGACACAAACACAGGAAGAAGGAGGAGGAGAAAGAGAAGAAGAAGAAGAAGAAGAAGAAGAAGAAGAAGAAGGATGAGGAGGAGAAGAAGAAGAAGAACAATAACAAGAAGGAAGAGGAGAAGAAGAAGAAACTGGTTAGAGGCAGGATAAAGCAGAAAAAGAAAAGATGGACACTCAGGCTCACCTTTAGATTTTTATCATGACAACAGCACACACCAACTATTGCACCAGACTGCTGTATCCGACTACTGTAGCTGACTACTATACCCAGACTTGACTACTGTATCCGACTACTGTAGCTGACTACTATACCCAGACCTGACTATTGTACCCGACTACTGTAGCTGACTACTATACCCAGACTTGACTATTGTACCCGACTACTGTAGCTGACTACTATACCCAGACTTGACTACTGTATCCGACTACTGTAGCTGACTACTATACCCAGACCTGACTACTGTATCCGACTACTGTAGCTGACTACTATACCCAGACCTGACTACTGTACTAAGCTACTGTACCCAGCTACTGTAGCTGACTACTGTAGCTGACTACTATACCCAGACCTGACTACTGTACCCAGACCTAACTACTGTACCCGACTACTGTACTTGACTACTATACCCAGACCTGACTACTGTATCCAACTACTGTAGCTGACTACTATACCCAGACCTGACTACTGTATCCAACTACTGTAGCTGACTACTATACCCAGACCTGACTACTGTACTAAGCTACTGTACCCGACTACTGTACCCAGACCTAACTACTGTACCCAACTACTGTACCTGACTATTATACCCGACTACTGTACCCAGACCTAACTACTGTACCCAACTACTGTACCTGACTACTATACCCAGACCTGGCTACTGTATCCAACTACTGTACCTGACTTCTATACCCAGACCTGACTACTGTACCCGACTACTGTAGCTGACTACTATACCCAGACCTGACTACTGTATCCAACTACTGTAGCTGACTACTATACCCAGACCTGACTACTGTAATAAGCTACTGTACCCAACTACTGTAGCTGACTACTATACCCAGACCTGACTACTGTACCAAGACCTAACTACTGTACCCGACTACTATACCCTGACCTGACTGCTGTACCCGACTACTGTACCTGACTACTATACCCAGACCTGACTACTGTATCCGACTACTGTAGCTGACTACTATACCCAGACCTGACTACTGTATCCAACTACTGTAGCTGACTACTATACCCAGACCTGACTACTGTACCAAGACCTAACTACTGTACCCGACTACTGTACCTGACTACTATACCCTGACCTGACTGCTGTACCCAACTACTGTACCTGACTACTATACCCTGACCTGACTACTGTAATAAGCTACTGTACCCAACTACTGTAGCTGACTACTATACCCAGACCTGACTACTGTACCAAGACCTAACTACTGTACCCGACTACTGTACCTGACTACTATACCCAGACCTGACTACTGTACCAAGACCTAACTACTGTACCCGACTACTGTACCTGACTACTATACCCAGACCTGACTGCTGTACCCAACTACTGTAGCTGACTACTATACCCAGACCTGACTACTGTACCAAGACCTAACTACTGTACCCGACTACTGTACCTGACTACTATACCCTGACCTGACTGCTGTACCCAACTACTGTACCTGACTACTATACCCAGACCTGACTACTGTACCCGACCACTGTACCTGACTACTATACCCAGACCTGACTACTGTACCAAGACCTAACTACTGTACCTGACTACTGTACCTGACTACTATACCCAGACCTGACTACTATACCCAGCTACTGTACCTGACTACTATACCCAGACCTGACTACTGTACCCGACCACTGTACCTGACTACTATACCCAGACCTGACTACTGTACCCGACTACTGTACCTGACTACTATACCCAGACCTGATTACTGTACCCAGCTACTGTACCTGACTACTGTACCCGACTACTGTAGCTGACTACTATACCCAGACCTGACTACTGTATCTGACTACTGTACCCAACTACTGTACCTGACAACTATACCCAGACCTGACTACTGTACCCGACTACTGTACCTGACTACTGTACCCGACTAATGCACTTGACTACTGTACCCAGCTACTGCACCTCACTATTGTACCTGATAGTGTTGCACAGTATACTGGTACCAACAGTAGACCGCGGTACTTAAACACCACGGTACATATGATACCATAATGTTGGAGTACCGTAGTACTACGGTATCTCACAGTACCACTACTGTAGGATAAGTTCAAAGTCCAATCGCAAGAGGGTGAGTGTCCATGCGCCATCCAATAACGGCGCGCGCTGGCCACCTGGCACTCAATATGCTGCTGCAGTGGTTTGTTTCCAGTGACATTTCAGGTATTAGCTGAGCTATTGAGTATCTTTAAGCAGTGAAAGTTATTTTTTTCTTTTTACTTGTAGGCTAGATTTGTTTATATATACTACAGTGATTTGTTTTCCACAGAGCTCTACAGTGCAAGCATTTTACTCGCATTTGCGACTAAAAATAGTTTTGTGCAAGCAAAAGAAATCTTTCAGGAGCACGCTGTGCGAGTACAGATTTCAACAAGCAGCAGAAACGAAAGGCGAATCCTGCCGGTTGTGGGTTGAACGGGGGTCACAGACAGGAATACGGCGGAGCGCTATGGCCATCGTAAGATAATTGCTTACCAGCGCCTGAGGAGCCAGGCTCCAGGTCCAATAATTTCCTCTTGGAAATTGTGTCACAAGTACCTGAACAACCGAGCCATGGCGGCACACAGGTATCTGACGTGTCAGAGGAGAGACAAGTTGTTCACATTTCTCTGTGTGTGGCAGGTAACAGCCCACAAACCTCACCGCACTTTAGGGACTGTTCTTATGAAGGGACTGTTCTTTACTTGTCAGGGGAGGAGGGTGGCTAGTTGATTTTTATTTTATTTATTTATTGTATGTTGATCCCCCCTATGTTAATCACTTATTGATGCTGTTTTTGAAGTATGAATAAGTCAATAAGTAATTTATTCCATTGAAATATCATTGATGTATTATAGAAAAGTGATTTATCTTTTCATAAATGACAAAAGGCACATCTGCCTCATTTCTTCTGTGGTATTGTGATACTACTCAGAACAGTGATACTTTCACTGGTATCGTACCGTGGGTCCCAATTTTGGTACCGTGACAACACTAGTACCTGACTACCTGTACCCAGACCTGACTACTGTACCCGACTACTGTACCTGACTACTGTACCCAGACCTGACTACTGTACCCGACTACCGTACCCGACTACTGTACCTGACTACTGTACCCAGATCTGACTACTGTACCCAGACCTGACTACTGTTCCCACACCTGACTACTGTTCCCGACTAGTGTACCCGACTACTGCACCTGACTACTGTTCCAGACTACTGTACCTGACTACTGGACCTAGCTACAGTACCCAGACCTGACTACTGTTCCCGAGTACTGTACCCAGCTACTTTACCTAACTACTGTACCTGGCTACCTGACTACTGTACCCGACTACTGTACCCAACCTTACCCGACTACTGTACCTGACTACTGTACCCAACCTTACCCGACTACTGTACCTGACTACTGTACCCATCAGTGCAGGTGTGTGTGTGTGTGGTCTCTGACTGAACACCAGTGTATTAAAAAGTGTAAATAAAGTTTACAGAGACGATGACATCATGAACTGATCCTGTTGATGTTTTTGACCTCTGCATTGTTTCCTGAGTCACAGTTGTTGTTGTTTAGACAAACACCTGACTTAAGCTGAGTGACACAGAGCACACCTGTGTCCTCTGAAGACACCTGTGTCCCCTGAAGACACTTGTGTCCACTAGAGACACCTGTGTCCCCTGAAGACACCTGTGTCCTGTGTCCACTGAAGACACCTGTGTCCACTAGAGACACCTGTGTCCCCTGACGACACCTGTGTCCCCTGCCGACACCTGTGTCCTGTGACCCCTGAAGACACCTGTGTCCCCTGAATACGTTGTGTCGTACAAAGTGAAAGATGCAAAATGATCGAACCTGAAAAAGGTCGAAACCTTGCGACTCCGTCAGGTCATACGGTCGGATGATCCCATCCTCCCTGATCAGACGCACCGGCCTCAGTTTGGTCACTTCCTCCGTTGACTCCGCCACTCTGACATCACAGACACAAACACAGTTTTCAGCTGACCTTTGCCTGTGAACGATTTATTCACCAGAAATTGTTGTGAACCTGACCATCACATGTATTTACAGAAATATTAATGACATCATCTAGCTGAAACAGGAAGACGCCAGTTGATTGGCTCGTCAGGATTCAGGTGGAGACGTTTTATTACAGGCTGATAATACAAGTGTGTTTCTGGGGATCGAACCTGTGAAAGGTTCATGTTCAGTGCACACGATGCTGCTAGAGTCGTCTGTTAGGTGGGATTCTCACCTTTCATGACCTCTACAGTGACAGCATGAAACAGCAACGTTTAACAGGTTATCATGAACTGACTGATGTCACATGACAGATGGAGGAGGATGAAGATCACTGAGGCAGCTGTGAAGTGTTACAGGAACAGAAGCAGGTTGTCGAAGCGACGACACGTTTACTAAAATATTGATGTTAAAATGTTTTTGTTTTGTTTCAGATCATTAAACGATCACGTTTGATTGGTCAACGATGACGTCATAGCCGTAAAATTATAATATAAAAAGACATTAATATTTAACCACAGAAACTGTGCAAACTTAATGTATCAGTGTTAATTGTAAACACAGATATTATAAAATATATATGTCATTAAAGTGTTTAGTAATATTTATAAATCAGTTGTTTGTTATTTATGTTTATTTATTGTTTTATGATGTTTGTGTTGTGTGATTTAGTTGTGATGAATACTGTGGTGAAGAAAACTGACGCCCAGGACAATAAAGACTTTTTGATCTGATCTAATCTGATCTGATCTGGGCCCTATTTCAGAAAGCAGGATTAGTGAAAACTCTGACTATGTTGAGCCTGAGATGAAACTCTGAGTTTTCCATTTCAGAAAGCCAGCTCAGCGAAACCCTGGGTCAGTTACTATGGCAACTTACTCCGTGAAGCAAACCTGCTGGCTAGCGGGTTTTATACATTGCCCTTTGATTCTTCGGCAGGGGCAGTTTTCTGTGTAACATAGGGTGACCAGACGTCCCGAAAAATTTGGGACAGTCCCGAAATCCAAGCAGTTGTCCCGAATCCTGAATCCTGCCCTAATTGTCCTGAACATTACACCAGAGCAGAGTCTGGAGTAGTTATTGGCTGATAAAACATTAAAAATTGATCATGGTGGTTGAGTCGTCCTGCAGCTCCTGCCAGCTGCACATCGGCTGCAGCAGTTCGTACATGAATTATTGGTGTTGTAGTTTTTAAATTGTGTACAGCAGTGGCGATGAAGCAGTAGATGAAGAGAGTGCAAGCTGCAGCCGTGAGGACAGGGAAAATGCAGGCAGCCACGAGAAGGAGTGATTTGCACGTTGCAGTGCAGCCTCTTGTTCTAACTGTTCAAAACTGTTCTACAAACTTGTTCTACAAACTGATTGGCCTGTAACAAATGTACCAGGCGTCTTTTATTTTGTTAGCTTTTTTTTTTTTTTTTTTTTAAATTGAGTTTAAAGGACAAATGCACTACCATTGATCACTTCCATTAAATAAAACGAGAAATTGGAAAAGGAAAAGGGAACTGGTTACAGATGTATTGTCTCTGTATTGTTTTTACATCTATTGTTGCTTTAATTTGCAGCTATGATTTTAATGAAGCTGACATGTCATGGCAGTCAAGCGCACTATTTTTTATATATCACATCACTTTATCACTTTATCACTATCACTTTACATTACCTACTAACACTCTCTGCAGTTTGTTCCCATCACACCTCACACTGTTTAGCTGAAGCTAACATGTTAGTGTTTATTTTTTTTCATTTCGCGGTCATTAAAATCTCCGACTCAGCTGTGATGAAACAGGCTTTCTGCATTCGGCCACTGAATATCACGTTATCTGCACTCCACTGATGATGTCTTTCAGTGCTCGCCGTGAACGCGCCTCTTTCAGGCTGAACATACTCAGAGTTGATTGAACTTATGCTGATCAGTTGTTCTCGAACCGAAACCTCAGAGTCTCTCAGCTCAGGCTCAGTTAACCTGGGGTCCGTTTCAGAAAGGAGGTTCAACAAAGTCTGAGCCTAACCCTGAACTCTGAGTTGAGTAACTCTGAGAAGGGAAACTCTGGGTTATGGGTTTCAGAACAGGTGATTTCAATCGGTTCAATCAACACAGAGTTTGTTCACTCTGAGTTAAGCGCGTGCACCACAACTTTAAAAAGCCATCATCAATGGAGCTCCGATACTACAATTCACCATGGCAACAAGCGACAAGAAAAGGTCTGCATTTTTTACTCCTCTGGAGTTGGATATTTTAATGCGCTCATACGGCGAATTTGAAGCTGTTTTCAGGAAGAAGAGGAACATGGCTGCAGCAGCGAAGGAACAGGAGTCGGCATGGGAGAAAATTACTGCTCGAGTCAATGCGTAAGTTAAAATTTATTTTATACATTTATGCAATCACAATAATATTAGGCTACAGATGCAAACAGGTGGAATGGTGTTCAAGCTAAAATTTAGTTCACTTAGATGCAATCCCACCGGCGAAAAAAGAGCGTGGAAGCAGCTCAAGATTAAATATAAAAACATCGTTCAAACAGGTTAGACTTCAGCATAATAGTCGGGGTGCCTCTTTATCATGTTTACCAGTAAATGTCATTCAGCGGCTGTTTCAGTGTGCATTATCCCCATGGCATAAATATATCACAAAATATGTCACAGTATAGTAGGGCATAAAAATATCATTAAAAAAATCCCATTACATAGTGTGGCAAAAATATATATATATATAAAAAAGTCAAAGTAGGCTACAGATTAGCATAAAAATATCATAGTATAATAGGCCATAAAAGCATCATAAAAAATGTAATTGAATGTTATGGCATAAAATAAATAAAAAAAAGGCCTAAAAATACAAAAAAACAAACAAACAAAAAAAGATAGTATGGCCTAAAAATATCATAAAATGCCATGGTCAAAAAAACAGATTTAGAGCTAGAACACACTTTAGGATCCAATTTTACCTTAAGGACAGATGATCAAACTCACTGAAACCCGCGCAACACTAAACAAATGAATGAATGAATGAATGAATGAATCACATTGCGTGTGTGGCGTAAGAGGGAGGAGACAGCTAGAAACTCGAGGTTCACTGAAGAAAACCTGCTCCCGACCAGGTTAGGTTCACAGAATCAGTTGCCATAGTAACTGACACCGAGCTTCAGTTACCTCTCTTTCTGAAATGGGCTGGAGTTACTCCACTTTCTCTGGGTTAAGTTACCTCCCTTTCTGAAACGGAAAACCCAGAGTTTCCTTCGTTTCAGGGTTAACAGACTCAGAGTTTTCAGAGATGTAGAGATATTAATGCATGTGTAGCAGACGGTGCATGTTTATCTTTAAAAGAAGAGCCTGAGTCAGAGCGAGGAAAGTGTCAATAAGTTAACCATAAAGTTAATAAAAAAGTTTATTCATCATTTATCAGACTTACATTTCCTTAATGAAGATAAAGTGGTGGAATCTGACTGTGTATCAGGCTGTAGATACATTACATTATATTAATAATATATCATAATATATTTGTTCAGATTTAATCTGATGGGGAAAAACACAGGAGGCAGAAGATTTCAAACATATAGGCTAGGCTATAGATCAAAGACATAAAGACATGACTGTAAACTCACAGTCTGACCCAGTAATAATATGTTTGGTGATTTGCACCTGAAAAGACGTTGAGGTTAAAATACAGTAGATTTGAAAATGTTGCACATCTATTTGTATCTTGACTCAACAGCATTCAGTGACTTTATTTCAGCTACAAATGTAGTAAATGTAAAGACAGTGAAATGCTGCACCATTGCTCACTCAGAAATATGAACATATAATCCCCAATATTAGGCTATAGGAGTTATGTTCCATCAGTGCGACCAGTGACATCACTGATAGAGATCATTAGTCACTGATACTACGTGTCTAAAGCTTCATACCCATTTTAACATTTAAATAATTAGACCTACACATTATGTGCAATAAACATGTGGGAGCTGCTCTGACAGACTGACAGTCTGATCCTTGTGCACAGTGTTATAAAAATAATAAATATAAAAAGGACAGAGGTTTGATTCTGAGCTGAGGGTGAATTCTCGCTGTGTAATATTTGAATGTAAAGACAAAAGCTGATGTCCAAAGAAATGACTGATGTGCATAAATTCAGTAACTTCAGACAGTCCTGAGTAACAAACTAATATCCAGCAGGATTTAGACTGTGACAGACGGTAAATCTCCGCTAATGAATGCGCTTCGATACAAGCTTTGACACGGACTGAATGAATGAGGAAATGAAACAGCGTGTAAGAGGGAGGAGACAGAGAGAAACTCAGGGTTTATTGAAGAAAACCTGTCAGCGAGCAGGTTATGTTCACAGAGTCTGTTACTATGGTGACTGACTCAGAGTTTCAGTTACCTCTCTGTCTGGAACTGAAAACCCAGAGTTTCCCTCATCTCAGGGTTAACTTACTCTGAGTTTTTAAACCCGCTTTCTGGAATACCCCTCAGGTCATCAGGATTAGGCTCAGAGTTTGTACAGCCTAATCCTGAAATAGGGCCCTGATCTCATCTCATTACATTCATTTTCAGGTGCTTGACAGTATTTCCAAATATCTTCTTTTAATTCAATAACTTTCACATACTAACTTTTATTTATACTGTGTTTATTTACCTGTGTGTAACTGTGTTTATTTACCTGTATGTTACTGTGTTTATTTGTTTATGTTTTTCAGACGTACTTATTAAATTTTCGCAGTTACATTAATGAGTTCCTTCTCAGAGGTGTTTGTGTTTTGTATTATTTACAAATATCATTAAACATGTTTTTTTTCTCTGTGATTCAAATCTTTGAGTTCCCAAACAAACAAACAGTCAAATAAACAGACTGCAGCTGTTAGTGTTTCTCTGAGTTATCGTGTTAAACAGGAAGTTACCAAATTCAGGCAGAGTCATGTGACCATTCAGTCAGCCAATCCCTGAGGAGAGAGCAACATCCCTGTGGACTGGCACAGAGCAAGGATTTCTGGGTAACTGACTCCACCTCCAAATCTTAGCAACACCAATGCATCTGAGCATCTGTGTATGAATGTTTGATGGAGGCGGAATTTGATGGAGGCAGGGTCAGCGTGTCAGTATCGACCACTCCAGCTGCTCATCTCGGTTTCAGTTCAAGAGTCTTCAGACGAAGGATGTGGGTGGACTGTAAACTTTGTCTGTTAGGATTTAACCTGAGTGTCAGGTGACTCTCCTCAGGGGCCTGGCCTCTTGACTCATGATGCTGCAGCAAGCTGAAGGGGCGGGACTTATAGAGGGCGGGGCTACGAGCAGTTTCGGAGTGATGAAAGATATGAACATGAATCATGATGGATTAGGTTGTTTTTTTGACACGATGCAGTGACTTACCGTCCGTCTGCTGCAGGATGACAACAACATGCACAAACACACAATGCGTGCACACGCAAAGCTTGTCTCCTTCAGGTCGCTCATTTCCTCTGAGGTTAACGAGGCACTACTGCGGCGGTCCTGACATTCTGCGGTTCTCTGACAGAACCAACAGATTGAACATGAGCACTGACGAAGGAGATCAGCTTTAACGTGTTTCATGAGAAATACTCACACACCAAAGCCACGAGAAAAGAAAGAACAAAACTCCGACGACACCAGACAGAAAAAACAGAACGTGAAAATTAGTGAGCAGAGAAGAAGAAGAACGAGGAGACAGCAGATATGTTGTGACGCACACAGACAGACAGACAGACAACACAGAACATCTTTAACAGTAAAGGAACGACCTCAGAAAGCTTGCCAGGAGGTCAGGTGACCTGCGCCGTACCTCTGGATGCCCTGGAAGGTGCTGCTGGCCATGTCCACGATGCCGCCTGTTGGCCTCGCCACCACGCCCACCAAACCTTTCCCGATTCCCTTAAAGAACCCTGCTGCTCCCTCCTTCTTCGCCCCTGCAGACACAAACATCACGTGTGAAGTTCTGCTGCAAGCCTGAACTGTAAAAACTCAAACGGCAGAGTCGGATTAAAAACTGAGAAGAAATATAAAGCAATTGTTTACTGTAATTTTTATGCTGATCCAAGTTCAATAGAACACATAATTTAAACTTCCTGTTGTTCTTATAATCTGTCCTCTAACGACACCTTTGATCCACGATGTCGTATTTCCCAGCTTCTTTGCCTCTGCTGACATTTTTATTTTTTATTTATCTTCATTATACCTGCATTTTATGCAGTTTTATATACGACCAAAAAAAAAACCAAATACATAAATAACTGTAAAAAAAAAAAAATCTGTTTAATAACAAAAGGAAACGAGCAAAAGATGAAACATCAAACCAGCGTCTGATCACCAGTTTCATCACTGCATTCAAAGACATTAATTATTAAAACTACCTGACGATCTGTGAACTATCTCTGCCATGACAATGTGAAGCACCCAATGATATCATAAAAACCCAATGATGTCATAAAACCCAATGATGTCATAACCCGACCAATAACACGATGAAATGTCCTGAATGAAACTGTAACAACATTTTTACTGATAATTTAATGTCTCATTACAACTTGTGATGACTATGAGTTCAAGTTAAATTGGCCACGTCCACTTCCATATGGCCCTTTAGATTTCGGTTAAAACTTTGCTCCGGAGCACGCACACCACATCTAGTGAAATTCTGACCGCTGGTTTTTAAGGAACAGATTTTTGGCACCCCCTGTAGGTCTGCATCTTCACAGTCTCGTTCTGAAAATATAACCAACGTTTATGATGATTAAAAAAATTTGTTAATGAGTTTGGCCATTTTATTGGCTGATGGCGGCCATGTTTTTTCCATCAGTTTTGCTCAGTTATAACAGGGAGTTGAATTTTTAGAGAAAATCTGAACTCTGTCTTTTTTACATGATGACATCACAGATGGTTTAGACCCAGCTGAGAGAAGGTTATGACATCATCGGGTTTAGTTACACCGTCGATCGAGTTACGTTCATGAATGTGTGCTCAGGAATGATGACATAATCAGTATTACGAGTTATATGGCAGAAGAAAAGGAGGAAGCCTTACCCTCCACAGGTTTGGTGACGATGCCTGTGACTCCGCCCATGACTCCCTGCAGAGACACAGAGTGTTACTGACCTGAGATCAGCTGTTCAGGTGTGTTCAGGTGTTCAGACAGGTGAGTGCAAGCTGACCTTCAACAGCCCTTTCCCTCCTTTAGCCAGACTCTCTCCAAAGTCTTTGGGTGGTCGGTTCATCTCCTCCCGTCGTTTCTGTTGGTACTCTTTATCCATGGTGATGGCAGCCAGACCTTTACCCACTGAGCCTGTGATCCTGGACACCATACCTGCAGCGCCACCTGCAGGAGGACAGGAGGACAACACAGTCCCATTGGTCCGTCTCACTCCTGTAACTCCGTCATGGTTACACATTCATTTCCTCCTTTTATTCCTACGCTCTTCTTCTTCATCACCACCGCATACATTACAGTGCACCTCCACCTCTGACAGCTGGCTGTGTTAGCAGCTGATGTCTCTGCAGCAGAGACGTCTTTTTAATCTCCACACCTCAAACCTGTAGTCTTCAACTGACACCAAGGACATTTATGAGACATCTCACAGCTCCCTTTGGAGACACACTGAGGGTTCGTCACATCTCTTTGACAGTTTGTTGGTTAAAGTCCGAATGAAGCAGCGTGCCAGAGATAAATCTGCTCATTGATAAACGACATCAGAGACACGTCCACTCACCACATTAAATTGGTTAGCTGTTAGATCGGTCGACCCAGTCACTATGACATCACAACAACAGTCTTGTCCAAGTTGACGGGTCCGACCGATCACATGTTTGTGCTGTGACTGTTTCAGGTTCTGCATCACTTTGTTCTTTGATAAATCTGTCGTCAACAAACTGAACGAAGCCGCAGCTAAATTTATTTTAGACACCTAAAAAAATAATCTTCATCAGTATTTGCCGTGTTTGAATATCCCCTCCATCACCTCACACACCGACTGATGGAGCTGTGAACCACTGACTCTGTGTTCTGCTACAGAAAATGTTTGTGTTGATGGAGTGTGGCAGGTCTGAGCTCACTTCCTGTGTGATGGCGGCGTGAAGCTGTGAAAATATTCTAAATAAAACACGTCTGATATTGATTATTTTAGATGGCTAAAAACGAAGCAGGTGCGTCAGTGTTTGTTCTGTATCATCTTATTTTACTGATGATGACACAAATGTTTTTAACTGAAAATAAAATCTGAGTTCAGGTGCAAATATTTAGGTGAGCCAGAGTGACCAATCAATGACAGACAAACTTGACATATGATCATATTCAGTTCATTAACATGTGAATCACAGACAGCGTCTCTCTGAATGTTGTCATGTGACTGAACAAACAGAAAGTGAAGAGATTTTCTTACCGACAGTGTGACCCAGCAGGCTGCGGACTCCGATCACAAAACCTTCAGCAAACTCCTCGGGACCCTGAACAGCTCCCTGATGAACACACAGCAGTGCAAGGGTTAAAACCAGACCGCACACGTCCCGTTCATCATCGACACAGCACCCTGCCAATGAGGGCCACAGCAGGAAACTGTTTCAAAGTAAACTGTGGTACGAACTGTCGTTTCTGAGACGATGATCGTGACATCAATCGATCAATCAATCAATCAATCAATTTTATTTATAAAGCCCACTATCACAAATCACAATTTGCCTCACAGGGCTTTACAGCATACGACATCCCTCTGTCCTTATGACCCTCACAGCTGATCAGGAAAAACTCCCCAAAAAACCCTTTAACAGGAATTAAACGGTAGAAACCTCAGGAACATTTAATATCATTATAAATCTGCTGCCGACACAAAGCAGATGATTTAAAAACACGTTAAAGACCTAGTTTTAATTTTAGAGTTTGAATTAAATTATTGATCAGTCAGTTTGATTTTTAGCTGACATCATAGTTAGATCAGAGGAAACAGACTCAGTTGTACTTGACGATGACGTCATATGAAGCTTCTTCACGTCTGTTTCACATCAAACTAAAATGTTTTTACCGACAACGTTCAAAAGAGTTTTTACTTGAGAGAGTAAAGAGTTTACTTGAACTTCTGATTGTGGACGGTTGAGATGTCGATGATCAGTCATCACAGCAGAGGATACCGTAACATTAACTTTTCTCACTTATCACGGACAGTGTGTGTGTGTGTCTCTGTGTGCGTGTGTCTGTGTGCGTGTGTAAGTCTGTGTGTGTTACCTGGAAAGGTTCGTAGAAGAAGGCCTCGACTCCCTCAGACAGACCTCGGATCAGTCCAAATGGGTTTCCCAGGACGTCCAGACCCAGAACCAGAACGTACATCTGCTTCAGGAACTGCAGGAACAAAATCACAGCCTCAGTCTGTGCCTTCATCACACATTCATCACACTTTCATCACACATTCATTACACGTTCATCAGACATTCATCACACGTAAGGACGTGGTAGTTAGGGGTGTGGTTCCAAATCCAACCAAGGGGAGGAAGTGGAACCCAAGATCAGCAGTTCAGGAGGCAGAGGCAGCTCTTAGGCATGCAGAGATTGTAGGTAATGTTCAGTTTGGCCGGGGAGGCCTGGGGCTTGGCTCAGGCAAACCGGTATGGAATAAAGCAGGTCTCAAAGATAAAAGAAAGCTGGTTGTGGAACAGATACGTAGACAGGAAGAGATACTAAGGGGTGCAAAGGTAGTGGCAACCTTAAAGCATATTTTGTCAGGCTGCAAAGTTAGCTTGTCACAAGGCCGATATACATGGCGACATAACCAGGTGTTGAAATGTTTAGCTGCAGGCATCGAAGGGAAACGATGACAGGTGAATTCAGAAGGTGTTAAGGATAGGAGTTTAGTAATTCAGTTTGTCCGTGAGGGAGAGAAACACAGACGAGATAAGTTAGTGAGGAGGCAAGGGTGTGGCCGCCTAGAAGGTGCTTGTGATTGGGAAATGCAAGTAGATTTAGGGGGAAAGCTTGTTGTTCCCCAGGAAATAGTTTGTACCAAGCAGAGGCCTGACTTAGTGTTGTGGTCAGTGAGTCAACAGATAGTTTATTTCATTGAGCTGACAGTTCCTTGGGAAGACTCAGTGGAAGAAGCCTATGAAAGAAAAAAGCTTAGATATGCAGACTTAGGAGCAGAAGCTGAGCAGCGAGGCTGGAAGACTAGGATTTGTCCAGTGTAAGTGGGGTGTAGGGGATTCATAGCAAGATCAGCTGTCTCGCTCCTGGGGGAACTCGGAGTGCCGGGACAGAGTTTGAGGAAGACAGTGAGGGAAATGTCAGATGAAGCAGTTAGGTGTAGCCAGTGGATCTGGAAGCAAAGAAATAATGTCAGTTGGGGACCAGCAGGGGGAACTACTAAACAGGGTACATAACTCCTTGAGATCAGGTGGAGAGATCCACTTCCTCTCAGGAGGAAATCCAGGAAGAGGACGGTTATTTAAGTGTGGGAGTGGCCTATTTGAATCCCTTTTATTTGAGGCCATGTGGCAAGGTGAGTGTGTTTGCTGATCCTGTGAGTTTATCTATCTCCTTTAACTTTAGCTTATATTGTAGTTATGCTATGTAGTGTGTGAAATAGAGTATGGTGAATGTGCTAGGAAAGGTAGTATCAGCACTGTCTCTACCTGGAGCTCGCATGTACGGAGCCTGGGTTTGTTGAAGGTGGCAGTGCTGTTTGGGCTGAGAAAGCCATGTGTAAGTAAGGTAAAGGAGGTTATTGGGTTGGTGTGGGGAGCAGTGAGACCTGGCATTAGGGGAGTGTCTCTGGGACGCCAGAGATCACTGTCTAGCCTCCTGGAGGTGTCGTGGGACCAACTAGATGAAACACTGGTGAAAGGAGGTTCCCACCTGATGACCCCAAAGACATGTTAGTTATCACTGCTCACTGGTCTCATCACATGTTCACCATACATACCTCACACGTTCATCACACATTCATCACACCATAACACGTTCATCACACATTCAAACATTCATCGCACCTTCATTACACATTCATCACATGTTCATCACACCATCACACATTCATCACACCATAACACGTTCATCACACAATCAAACATTCATTGCACCTTCATCACACATTCATCACACGTTCAGACATTCAACAGACTTTCATCACATATCTATCACACTTTCATCACATTCATCAGACATTCAACAGACTTTCATCACATATCCATCACACGTTCATCACATTCATCAGACATTCAACAGATTTTCAGCACACGTTCATCAGACATTCATCAGACTTTAATCACACATTCATCACATGTTCATCGGACATTCAACAGACTTTCATCACAAGTTCAGACTGACGACAGACAGAACCACCTCCTGAAGACACCAAGAAGAATCATGGATTTAAGAGAAGTCTGACGGTGCTGTCGGACTTGATAAGTGAATGAATGAATGAATGAATGAATGAATGAAGCCTTGCTTAGACATGTTTTATTATTTAATTAAAGATCAGTTCTTGTCCTGAGCTGCGGTGGTAGTTTTATTAAAACTGTATGGGTCGCCCAGATGATTGGACTCTTTTCATCAGAACATATTAACGAAGGTTTTCAACGTCGGGTTGCAGGAGGCCGAACCTGCTGTCGTTTAAAAGGATTCATTAAAATCATCAGTTCATCAGGCACTCCTTCATTCTGTGATAAACACAGAGTCCATTAATGTCTGAGCTGATTCACTGAACAAACACAGAGTCGTTCTTCCTTTTTACAGCATCATAAAAAAAATAACATATACTGAGAATTTAAACCCTGTGATACATCGTCCTCTCCCCTCGTACCAGGACACCCGTCCAGACTGTCCCTTATTGTCTCTGCACCAACTCTTCACACAACACCCCTCCATCTTAGGGAACAGGGCGAGGGAGGGTGATGATGTCATTTCCCTCTACGCAGATGACATTGTAATATTTTGTCTAAATAAAACTCCTCCCTGACAGCTCTCTGACTTTCTACTTTATAAATGTATCACTTTGTTTTCAGGACGTTTCAGACAGATGGTCTCTGATCGGCCTGGTGAATATAAACAGTTCAGGGTTCTGCTGTTCTAAAACACGATCTTGTCCAGGTGTCTGAATATTTGAGAACCTTTATGAGAACAAGACATTCGGGTCTTCTGAATGTGGGACAGCTCCCGTCAATCCTCCTCAAACTGAACTGAATTTACAGAGAAATAAGTGCAGATTATTTCCTATAGAAGTCAAACACATTCTCTGGACATGCTTATAAAATGAGTTTTCTTCCCGTTCTCGTCTCTGTACCCAGCAAGCAATAGTCGTGATTTAAACATATTGGCTATATTTAGCTCCGATTTAGTCTAGCTACATGTAACCCAAATCTAGCTGATTTAATTTTGAAATTGATTAAATGTCATTTTCGCCATTGCAGATGGCGTGCGGTATGATATTCAATCACGTATGGAGAGTCAACAGTAATTAAAATATGTTTATCTCCATTTTTTGGACATGGTCTCTACATAGCCGTATAATTGATGACACACTTTGGCTATATTTAGACGTCTACCAAATTTTCACTGACAGCCCAAATTCAGCCGTGATTTAGCCGTCAGGTCTTCATGTAGACGGCTATTAGACATTTTTTAAAACAAAAAATGCTTGCTGGGTAACGTCTCTGGATCGACAGATGTTTTGTTAAAAATCTGTTCAAAGCAAATAAAAAACTGGAAGAGCACGAGTTAAAGAACCGACAATTACTGAAGAAACATACAAACTGCCTTTAGACAGAAAAAAAAACAGATGGAAGAAAAATGGAGAAAAGGAAATTATAAAAGATTCAGAACAGAAATAACAAAACAAACCTGCAAATAAATCCAAAAACCACATCCATGTTTTTTTTATTTTAAATGCAGAAACACGCCGAGACGATCCACATTAACCCATTCACAACCTAGCTGTGTTCCAAACAAGCAAATGTATATTAATATATATATATATATACAGTACAGGCCAAAAGTTTGGACACACCTTCTCATTCAATGCGTTTTCTTTATTTTCATGACTATTTACATTGTAGATTCTCACTGAAGGCATCAAAACTATGAATGAACACATGTGGAGTTATGTACTTAACAAAAAAAGGTGAAATAACTGAAAACATGTTTTATATTCTAGTTTCTTCAAAATAGCCACCCTTTGCTCTGATTACTGCTTTGCACACTCTTGGCATTCTCTCCATGAGCTTCAAGAGGTAGTCACCTGAAATGGTTTTCCAACAGTCTTGAAGGAGTTCCCAGAGGTGTTTAGCACTTGTTGGCCCCTTTGCCTTCACTCTGCGGACCAGCTCACCCCAAACCGTCTCGATTGGGTTCAGGTCCGGTGACTGTGGAGGCCAGGTCATCTGCCGCAGCACTCCATCACTCTCCTTCTTGGTCAAATAGCCCTTACACAGCCTGGAGGTGTGTTTGGGGTCATTGTCCTGTTGAAAAATAAATGATCGTCCAACTAAACGCAAACCGGATGGGATGGCATGTCGCTGCAGGATGCTGTGGTAGCCATGCTGGTTCAGTGTGCCTTCAATTTTGAATAAATCCCCAACAGTGTCACCAGCAAAACACCCCCACACCATCACACCTCCTCCTCCATGCTTCACAGTGGGAACCAGGCATGTGGAATCCATCCGTTCACCTTTTCTGCGTCTCACAAAGACACGGCGGTTGGAACCAATGATCTCAAATTTGGACTCATCAGACCAAAGCACAGATTTCCACTGGTCTAATGTCCATTCTTTGTGTTTCTTGGCCCAAACAAATCTCTTCTGCTTGTTGCCTCTCCTTAGCAGTGGTTTCCTAGCAGCTATTTGACCATGAAGGCCTGATTGGCGCAGTCTCCTCTTAACAGTTGTTCTAGAGATGGGTCTGCTGCTAGAACTCTGTGTGGCATTCATCTGGTCTCTGATCTGAGCTGCTGTTAACTTGCGATTTCTGAGGCTGGTGACTCGGATGAACTTATCCTCAGAAGCAGAGGTGACTCTTGGTCTTCCTTTCCTGGGTCGGTCCTCATGTGTGCCAGTTTCGTTGTAGCGCTTGATGGTTTTTGCGACTCCACTTGGGGACACGTTTAAAGTTTTTGCAATTTTCCGGACTGACTGACCTTCATTTCTTAAAGTAATGATGGCCACTCGTTTTTCTTTAGTTAGCTGATTGGTTCTTGCCATAATATGAATTTTAACAGTTGTCCAATAGGGCTGTCGGCTGTGTATTAACCTGACTTCTGCCCAACACAACTGATGGTCCCAACCCCATTGATAAAGCAAGAAATTCCACTAATTAACCCTGATAAGGCACACCTGTGAAGTGGAAACCATTTCAGGTGACTACCTCTTGAAGCTCATGGAGAGAATGCCAAGAGTGTGCAAAGCAGTAATCAGAGCAAAGGGTGGCTATTTTGAAGAAACTAGAATATAAAACATGTTTTCAGTTATTTCACCTTTTTTGTTAAGTACATAACTCCACATGTGTTCATTCATAGTTTTGATGCCTTCAGTGAGAATCTACAATGTAAATAGTCATGAAAATAAAGAAAACGCATTGAATGAGAAGGTGTGTCCAAACTTTTGGCCTGTACTGTATATGTAGTGATAGAGGATTTCTATTCTATAGACAGTCATAAATCATTTTAATAATAATAATAATTGACCTAATTTTTGGTTAGGATAATTGTTGATGGGCGGCACGGTGGTGTGGTTAGCACTCTCGCCTCACAGCAAGAGGGTTGCCGGTTCGATCCCGGGCGTGGGAGCCCTTCTGTGCGGAGTTTGCATGTTCTCCCTGTGTCAGCGTGGGTTCTCTCCGGGTGCTCCGGCTTCCTCCCACAGTCCAAAGACATGCAGGTTAATTGGTGACTCTAAATTGTCCATAGGTGTGAATGTGAGTGTGAATGGTTGTCTGTCTCTATGTGTCAGCCCTGCGATAGTCTGGCGACCTGTCCAGGGTGAACCCTGCCTCTCACCCAGTGTCAGCTGGGATAGGCTCCAGCCCCCCCGCGACCCTCAAGAGGATGAAGCGGTTAGAAGATGAATGAATAATTGTTGATAAAATGTTGTTTTTCCTGTCCATTCTGACAGACGGAGTCCGAGCACAGAAACTGAACGGTTAGGAATATGATGACAAATGATCTGATCAGATGTTTTTTCAATAAAAAATAAAGATTATTTTTGACGACTGATATCAGTGAACAAAGTCATGATTTAAAACACATTACATAGCTACATATTTTATATTGGTTTTGTCATCACAGCTCAGAATGTCCTAAATCTCTGACATAAACCTCCTGAGGTGAATGTTGTGTGCAGATACACAGACAGTGGATGAATGGATGAGGGTGATGATGACATGATGACCTGGACATTACCTGTTCAGTGTAGTGTCGGACCACTGCCCACATCAGCTTCTCTCTGCGGTAAAACTGGTACTTCACCTCAAAGAAGGCCAGTCTGACGGAAACATCACAGACAGGAAACAGACACTGAACACAACATCACTAAAGTAAAAACACAAATGTTTCCTCTTCCTGTCGCTGCTGAGTTCAAACTGAGATCTGATCTATCTCATGTTGCATTAAAGTGACAACAAAGCAGCACAAGCACAACACTGAGAGCAGGAACAATTGTCTCACTTAAAGATGAGGTCGTCAACGTCGGTCAGCGTCGCTCCGATACTTTTCAGCAACAGGTTCAGAGACTGCATCGCTGCTGGCTCTTGAGCCGAGTCCTCACCACCGGAGCCCAGAGACAGACTGAGATGGAGCTGAGATATAAAATATAAAAACAGAGACAGACTGAGATGGAGCTGAGATATGAAATATAAAAACAGAGACAGACTGAGATGGAGCTGAGATATAAAATATAAAAACTGAGATGGAGCTGAGATGTAAACTATAAAAACAGAGACAGACTGAGATGGAGCTGAGATATGAAATATAAAAACAGAGACAGACTGAGATGGAGCTGAGATAGGAAATATAAAAACAGAGACAGACTGAGATGGAGCTGAGATATAAAATATAAAAACTGAGATGGAGCTGAGATGTAAACTATAAAAACAGAGACAGACTGAGATGGAGCTGAGATATAAAATATAAAAACTGAGATGGAGCTGAGATGTAAACTATAAAAACAGAGACAGACTGAGATGGAGCTGAGATATAAAATATAAAAACTGAGATGGAGCTGAGATATGAAATATAAAAACAGAGACAGACTGAGATGGAGCTGAGATATGAAATATAAAAACAGAGACAGACTGAGATGGAGCTGAGATATGAAGTATAAAAACAGAGACAGACTGAGATGGAGCTGAGATATAAAATATAAAAACTGACAGACTGAGATGGAGCTGAGATATGAAATATAAAAACAGAGACAGACTGAGATGGAGCTGAGATATGAAATATAAAAACAGAGACAGACTGAGATGGAGCTGAGATATAAAATATAAAAACTGAGATGGAGCTGAGATGTAAACTATAAAAACAGAGACAGACTGAGATGGAGCTGAGATATGAAATATAAAAACAGAGACAGACTGAGATGGAGCTGAGATATGAAGTATAAAAACAGAGACAGACTGAGATGGAGCTGAGATATAAAATATAAAAACTGAGATGGAGCTGAGATGTAAACTATAAAAACAGAGACAGACTGAGATGGAGCTGAGATATAAAATATAAAAACTGAGATGGAGCTGAGATGTAAACTATAAAAACAGAGACAGACTGAGATGGAGCTGAGATATAAAATATAAAAACTGAGATGGAGCTGAGATATGAAATATAAAAACAGAGACAGACTGAGATGGAGCTGAGATATGAAATATAAAAACAGAGACAGACTGAGATGGAGCTGAGATATAAAATATAAAAACTGACAGACTGAGATGGAGCTGAGATATGAAATATAAAAACAGAGACAGACTGAGATGGAGCTGAGATATAAAATATAAAAACTGACAGACTGAGATGGAGCTGAAATATAAAATATAAAAACTGAGATGGAGCTGAGATATAAAATATATCAATAATCGATATAGGTAGTCATCTCAGTTCAGGGTTGAGTTCAGTGGTCGGGGTATAAACGAAAACTAAAAAACTCTGACAGGTTGGACAGTGAGGGAACAGTTATAAGATTTACAGGAGAAGTGTGAACACTGAACATCTTGTCACCTTGATGGGTGAGATGTGGAAATGTTCGAAGAAGCTGAGTCCTGACGTATCGGTGAGCGACGCCTCCATCAGCTCCGTCTGCAGCAGCTGCAGATCTCTCTCTAGCAGCTGAGACTGAAACACAAACATGGTGGACATTAACCCTATGTGTGCAGAAGGGTTAGCAGAGTTAAACTTGCAGCATCGCCCTACCTTCTGTCTGTCGGCCTGAGGATCAGTAGCAGGTGTGAACAAAGCCAAGATGGCTCCCAGGAAACCCTGATCAATCTTCACCGCCATCTCCTGAACCAGAGCCATGAAGTACCTGAAGTACACACGAACACCGGCAATCAGTCACATGGCACATACAGCATCGTAACAGAGGTCATACTCAGGTCAAAAGGGGAGATCTGTCAGGACAAGAGGAAGGTCAGGAGCAGAGGAAGGTCAGGACGAGGGGAAAGTCAGGAGGACAGGAAGGTTGGGACGAGGGGAAGGTCAGGACAAGGGGAAGAACAGGAGAAGAGGTAGGTCAAGACCAGGGGAAGGTCAGGAGGGGAGGGAGATCAGGAGGAGAGGAAGGTCAAGATGAGGGGAAGGTCAGGAGGGGAGAAAGGTCAGGACTCACTTGAACTGCATCACATTGCTGTGCTGGTTGAATCTGGTGATGATGGACACGTCGATAAACGGCTTTGGTTCTTTGGAGTCGAAGATTGAAGTTAGTGTCAGCTCATCACAACAGATCAAACATAAATATCTCATATAATTAAACATGTTCTGTGAACCCTGATGATGATGATGATGATGATGATCCGTCAGTTCATCTACTGTATGAATCATTAAATACTTTCATGTGTGTTATAGCTGATATTCGTCACTTCCTGTTTGTTCCTCAACATTTATGGATGTAAATGTGAATCACTGAGTCAGAGTCTGTTAACACGGTGCTGATGATGTGTTCAGGGTCTGTGTTGTGTTAACACGGTGCTGATGATGTGTTCAGGGTCTGTGTCGTGTTAACACGGTGCTGATGATGTGTTCAGGGTCTGTGTTGTGTTAACACGGTGCTGATGATGTGTTCAGGGTCTGTGTTGTGTTAACACGGTGCTGATGATGTGTTCAGGGTCTGTGTCGTGTTAACACGGTGCTGATGATGTGTTCAGGGTCTGTGTCGTGTTAACACGGTGCTGATGATGTGTTCAGGGTCTGTGTCGTGTTAACACGGTGCTGATGATGTGTTCAGGGTCTGTGTCGTGTTAACACGGTGCTGACGATGTGTTCAGGGTCATATGTTCTGAGTGTCCACACTGGACAGGTTAAGGAGGACCCACCTGAGTCCAGAGCGATGGATTTGGGAGGAGGAACAGGATGGAAGACGATGGGAAAGATGGCCCCCGGCAACTGGTTATCCACCTGTACGGAAAGACCACGTCAGTCACACATGTAGGAACAATAGAAACGTGACGAGCTCAGAGAGCGGACTGTTCAGACGCCATTCAAATAAATTTCTCTTGATTTATTAACAACACCACACCATCAGAGGGCAATGAACGCACCACACTGTTCATTAACTCATCTGGAAGCAGCTCAATATTTTTTAAAAACGACACTCATGTCACTGATGAGAATCAGATCAGATTTATGACCACACCCTCTGATTGATCTACCTGTCCTGACACAGGTGTGAACGACACACGTCCTGAGGATACAGCAGATCACCTGCTCAGGTGAAAATTAAACATACAGAACAAAAATAACATGTTCCTTAATAAACTACTGTTTTTACTGTGTTACCTGTACCTGTTACAGCGCCCCCTGCCCCGCCCACACCTGTTCAGGTGTGTGCGTCCCAGTGTGTGTCCAGGTGTGTGTGTCCAGGTGTGTGTTTGTCCAGGTGTGTGTGTTCAGGTGTGTGTACCTGCAGCCAGTGCAGCTGTGCCCTCAGGCTGCGCTGGTGCAGCGACTGTTTGAACTCCACCTGGATCCCCGACAGGAAGTTCCTTCTGACCGGGCAGGAAAATGGCTGACGCATCATCATGTTGGCTCCGCTGAGGTTCACCTGACCACCAGTGACATCACACACTCTCAGTCAGCAAATTGGACAGGTCTGTGTGTAAGTGTGTGTGTTGTGTGTGGTGTGGTGGTGTGTGTGTGTGTGTGTGTGTGTGTGTGTGTGTTGACCTCTGACCTCCAGGTTGGTCTCCAGTCTGACCCAGCCCCCCTCGTTCTTCCCGCTCAGCTGACTCTGGTACGTTTTCTCCAGCAGGTTAATGTTCTTCTGACTGAACGGCTTCCACCGGTTCTTTGGCTTCATCTCCCAAACCACACCTGAGCTGTGACACAAACACACCTGAGCTGTGACACAAACACACCTGAGCTGTGGCACAAACACACCTGAGCTGTGGCACAAACACAAATACCAATCTACCTTATTGTGCACCACCTGCTGATTTGTTTACCTGGGCCCTATTTCAGAGAGCAGGATCAGTGAAACTCTGAGTTTGTTGAGCCTGAGTTGAAACTCTGAGTTTTCTGTTTCACAAAGCCAGTTCAGTGTAACCCAGAGTCAGTTACTATGGCAACATGCTCTGTGAAGCTAATCTGCTGAGTCACAGGTTTGCTTCATCTCAGCCCGAGGCTTATGGAGTTAGATTTGTGTCTTTATTACATGTGAGAAAATAAATGATATGACAGGAAAAAAACTACTGAGAGAAAATAACTATTGAGAGAAAAAAACTACTGAGAGAAAATAACTATTGAGAGAAAAAGTTTTCACACTGATGGCAAAAAATAATAATATTTGAGACTAAAAAAAGTTTTGAGAGAAAAAATATTTCTTTCAAAACATTTTTCTTCTCTCTTTCAAAACCTAAGTCTTTGCTCTCGTGTCAGGATTTTGCTTTCGCTGCGAAAATAATGTCATGGGCGGGGCCACGTTCCTACTGGCCAGTCTCAATCAAATTGACAGCTGGGTGAGGATCGTCTTGGAGTCGAATTCAACTGAATCATTCATCCACCATGGTCGATTCACTGGCATAGATGCGCTGCGTTATTTGAGAGCAGAGACTCCAATGTTTGGGTAAGATGATGACACAAACACATGTATCTAACAATCTGTTCCACCCACATATATCACATATTACACATCCTGGATTTACATTATCATCACAGCACATTTTATGCATTGTCCTTTGATTCTTTTCTTTATAACATCAGAGACACTGAACACATCAGAGAGACAGCGGTTTGTCGGCCCGTAAGAAAAGTGTCTCTGGCTCTGAAAAGACTTTGGACCCTTGTTGTGGTTTTCCCTGGACATAAATCACAGTCCATTATTAAAGTAATTACCACGGAGCATCGGTGGCTCAGTGGATGGAGCGGACGCCCCGTGATCAGACGCAGCGGCCGCGGGTTCAAACCCAGCCTGCTGTCCTGTGCTACATGTCGTTCCCTCTCTCCCCATAACGTTATGCTGTCCTGACATTAAAGGCAACAAAAGCCCAAAAATAATGTTTAAAAAAAGAACTGCAGGTTTGTCAGTGTTGATGAGAAATGAATCTACGTGGATACATGATGCAGTGATTCATGAATACTTTTCATATATTCAGAGACTCTGCGGTGTAACTGGCTCACTGATGGGACTCAACATCCCATAATAGCTCCATGTGAGAATGAAGGAGATTACATGAAGTCATTTCACAGCAGTTAAATGAACCTCAGCCTAATATTGACAGAATGAAGTCAGTAGAAACAAAATTTTTACCAGTCTGTTTAATATCTGTGTGTTTGATGTTGAGTTTGTGCCCAGTGTGTTTGGGCTCCATCACATGACAGCTGAATAACTTATATTCAAATATATGAACACTGTTAAGATAGAAACATGTTTCTGTATGTTGACACATGACCTCATCACATGACATCACATCACTCGATGTTTAGCTGCAGCCGATGGAAGAAATTTATTTATTTTTTGTTATCTGCACGTCTTTCAGTGCTTGCCGTGAACATGCGCCCCTCTGGCTGAACATACTCAGAATTGATTGAACTGATACTGATCAGCTGTTCTGGAACCAAAAACTCAGAGTTTCTCAGCTCAGGCTCAGTCAACTCAGAGATCAGGATCAGGCTCAGAGTTTGTTGATCCTGCTCTCTGAAAAAGGGCCCTGGTGATGTGTTTACCTGCTGATTTGTTTACCTGGTGATACCAATGTAAGAGATCTCTTGCCGGCTGGCGTTGTTGATCAGTGACAGTCCGAGGTTTTGCAGCGACACCTTCACTTCCTGTTGGAACTGTTCGAGCTCTTCAGCCTGCCGGGCCTTCGTCACCACGGCAACGTCCTCGGTGAACAGCATCACCCGCTGGCGTCCGTCCAGGAAGGAAACCCAGTGAACCTGAGACAGGCTGTCGTAGGAGAACTGACCCACCTCATCCTGCACCAGAGACCACAGGTTCAGACGTTCAGACTCTGAGGCTAAATCTCATTTCTTATTTTTACCCCACGCCCTGTTCTGAGTGTCGCCTCACCCCTCAGAAATGGGACAACCCTTCAGACCTTGATAAATCACAGGTAGTCGTCAACGCTGGCATTTATGTAAAAAGACGTGACGTGTTGCCTGATACTGTGAAAGTGTCTCTGCTGTGGTGATTTCCCTGACGAAGGCTACACACTCGTGTTTCAGGACCCTCGTGATTTATTCACAACTGAAGTTTCACAAACATCATCAAATAAAAAAGAACGCTGCTTTATCACCGGGACACTTATGGTGCTCTGTGGGCTAATGTTAGCTAACTGTTCAATATCAGTTTATGCTGCTCTTGCCCTGTCAGTCTGTGCTGATATCATAGAAGAGACAACACATTCAGAAACTTCTCTGCTGGAGTTAAATTAAATTTTGTGGATCATCAGAAGAAAATACGAACTGAAAATAAGTTTAAATTCTGGACACATCATAATTATCAGTGTGACCTTAGCATAAAGGACAGAGTTAACCCTTTAGTGTCAGACCTTCAGCAGATCCAGCTCTCCACAGTGTTCCATGCAGCTCCAGCTGAGTGTTCGGTTTCCTGTCGGGTCGTCCCACACAAACCGCCGAGCCTCATTGGGTTTCAGCTGGTGAACCACCTGCGAGCCGCTGAGGAGGAGACAGACAGAGGGTCGTTAGGTTTTTATTAAACTGTCATAAATCAGCTGTGAGGGTCCGAAGATGGAGCGACGCCAAAAGTCCGCTCGGGCAGATTCTGAATTGTGATGCTGGACTTTAACAATAACATCGAAATCCTGTCCATGTAGGTCACAAATAGGATTGGTGACAAGGGACAACCATGGCGGAGGCCAACATCCACCGAGAACGTGTTTGACTTTACACCAAGTATGCGGACACAGCTCTCTTTGGTACAATTTATTTTATAAAACTGATATCGAAAAAAGTATTGTTCTGGAACCGGTATCAAAGTGAAGGTATCGGTATCGACATTGAAAATCTTTGAATGATACCCAGCCCTAGCAGTGACACATCAGGACTTTTCCTGTTGCTTCCTCCTCAGATGTCCTCTGTGTGTTGTTGATGAAGTTGTGTATTGAAGGGGATAATTTCCACCTCACTGCACCAGACAGCAGGTCCTTGAACCCGCCGGTCTTCAGGTCTCTGGTCGGAGACTGCAGAGAATCCTGGGTACAGAGATCAGTGCAGCTGTCAGCTGATCACCACCTGGTAGTGCGCTGGATCAGATGTTTGAACTGGGATTGTCTGGCTGCGTGTCGTCTTCAAAAGGTCTTCAGCTCCTTCCTCAACAGGAAGAGTTCCTGCATCAAGAGAAGGTTTGGGACATGGTGCAGCTGTCGCGGTGGCAACCAAAGAACCTGCTGGGTGCTTGGTTCAGACTCGGTTTGTCCAGGAGACTTCTGGAGCAGCAGGGTCAAAAGGTCAGGAGGACGGAAATCTTCTTCTTCTGTGGTCACTAAAGCAAAACAGATGGACTTTTAGCCAGCCTCAAAGAGGTTCTGACAAACCTCTGAACATTTCGGTTCAGTCCAGGCTATTCTCAGCAGAGAGGAGAACTCAGACCTGACTGGCGGATAAACTGAACCTGAGCAACACCTCGTCCACAGAGTCAGAGGTCACTGAGGCAGCTGTTGACTCCTCTACATGAGTTCTGCAGACCTGCAGAAGGTTTGTGACCATGACCTGAGGGGGACTGTGGGAGTTTTGGGGTACCATCACCATTAGTCCTTCAGTCTTTTATGATCAGAAGTGTTCTCCACCAGACTTCCTGTCACATATTCTGTTTGTGGCTTTCATGAATGATTCTGTTCATGAAAGCCACAAACAGAATATGTGACAGGAAGTCTGGTGCAGTGGAGGCGTGGTCAGCATTGAGCTAGGGTTTCTTCAGGATAAGAGGAGGACATTCAGGTGATGAGGTCATCGGATCGGGATCCTGCTGGTGGATGATTTCCAGACACATTCAGGAGGGGGGTGCCAACAGGACACAGTGACCGTTTATAGATCTGATGAGGACGTACGACCTGCTGCACTGTGTGTGTGTGTTTGTGTGTGTGTGTGCTGACCGCTGCCTGTAGCTGATGGTGACCCAAGGCGTGTGGTTGAGCAGCAGGGCCGGAGCTGCTCCTTCATAATAATCACTGAAGCTGATGACGGTCGACAGATCAGAGATGTTGACGTCTACGATGATCCCGCCGCACTGAAAAAACACACACATGTAAACAACAACTGACAGTGTCAGAGTAACATGAGCTGTGATTGGTCCAGTAGAGACACTGACCATGTCAAGGCTCAGCAGGGTGCCGTTGTCCTGACGGTTAAAGAAGAAGAACTTAGAGGTGGATTCTGATCCGACAACACGGACGCACAACTTCCCTGAACCATTTTCAGGCCACAGAGGGAGACACTGCAATAACAACAACAGCTACAGATCAACAAAAACAACAGAAGAAGAACAGATCAACAGCAACAGAAGAACAGCTACAGTTCAAAAACAACAGAAGGAGAACAGATCAGCAGCTCTAAGACGACCTAAGGAGACCGCTGTGGCTGCGACACAAACAGAGAGTGTCCGCAGGTGTCTGGAGTCATGGACTCTTACAGTGACACCAACTGTCTCTGGGACAAACGAACAGACGTCACATTCACCTCGGTGGAGGAGATGTAGTGCCACTTGGTGGAGGTCTGACCGGTGACTTCTCCAACTTCCAGCTCATATGAAGACTTGTTAACCAGCGTGTAGAACGGACTCATGGTGACGATCCTGGTCAGGTTAAAACTGCTCATCTGGATACTGATGCCCACCTGGACACACAGACACAGAGGACTGAGGACGCCAGAGTGAAACAGCAGAGAACCAAGCTCCTGTTATCTGTTCTTCACATCAATCAGATTCATGTTTGGGCCATAAAGGTAAAAACAAAGTGGAAAAGCATCCATAAAGATATACAGTAATAAACACTATCTGTCTGTGGCTCAGTCGATGTGATGTTGCTGTGCAGAGGATTGTGGGTCAGAACAGCGTGTCGACCTGTAAACTGGAGAATGCGACCGGATACAGTCGGACATCTCGTGTTTATCTCCTGACCATCCTGCGTTTTAATTTTTGTACTGAAGAGTTTTTAGTTACCAGGAAGTCCATGTTGTTGGCGGGACAGCGAACGCAGCCATAACTGCCCACAGTGTCCAGAGAGAATGCATCCGACCAGGAACTGGTGGAGACACACAGCTGGAGCTGCAACAAACAATCAGAACAATCAAACATCAGACAGACATGTCTGTCTCTTCAGACGGAGTTCGGGACTCTGGCAGCAGGTGTTATTCTCACCTTGCTCTTGCTGAACAGGTTCTTCTTCCTGAAGGAGAACAAGATGATGTCTCTGAAGTCGGCCGGGTGTTTGACGCTGATGTCTTCGGCTCTGTACTGCAGCACTCGAGAAGTCTTGTTGATGATCCAGTATGGGCTGAAGAGTGACAGCAGCAGGCGGCTCCTTGTCCTCGTCACGTGAATGCTCACATCCACCGTCATGTTGGTGTCCGAATCACAGGTGAGACACACAGCCAAGAACTCAGGCATTTCCTGTTCAATACGAATGTGTCCGTGCCAGTCGCGGCCCTGATACCTCATCAGCACCAGCGACACGATCTCACCTGAGACACGAGCATTCAGGAGGTCCGACGTGCTGCCTTCCTGAAGCTCATAGGAGTCTGCTGAGCTCTGAAAGACCAGATCAGACCAGACCAGATTATCTGAGGGTCTCCCTTTGTGACAATGTCTTCAGTGAATCAGATCTTTTAATCATTTTAAATCTGACTGGTCTGTTGTGCTTCACATGATACTGATAAACTCTCTGACCCATTCAAACACCCTCCACCATTTGTCTTTCTGCCTGTTTTACCTCCATCATGTGGCGGACGGTGTACGGCAGCAAGTTTCGTAGCGTGGCCACAGGGTGGAGGTGGATGATGTAGGCTGGGTCCCAGTCCTCCTCTCCATGACTGGCAATGTGTCGTAGGTTGTCAGGGACAGCCAGCGTGCTAACCATCAGCGGCAGCAGACTGCTGTCGGTCGCGGGACACTGCAGCACTGAATGCACCTCTGAGCTACGGTGCACCTGCTCCTTCCACGCCACGCAGGTGGATGAAGGGCCGTACTGACCTTCCAGAGGACCCGCCGGACGCACAAACAGCTGACATCTGGGGAGGACAGAGAAGAAACTACAGTCAACAACTTCTGAACTACCAAGACCGGAAAAACCAGAATCTCCTCTATTTGCTGAACTATAATAAGTACAGAGTGTCAGAAGGCTGAGACTCGTCGCTCTCTTTCAGCCAAAACATTTAGTTCCTGATATCAGCTCCTCAAACAGGATATAAAACATTCCCCGTTTATGTTTTCTTGTCCTGACATTGACTCCACAGTTCTACAGGACGATTATCACAAACCAACAAACACCAACTGAGATAAGAGACAGACACACCCCATCGTTGGTGCTGATGCGAATTCTGGCCCCTGAGCACAGCGGTGTGAAGCTACCTGTACGTTTCCAAGGCGATGTGAAACTCTGTCTCTGGTTCAGCCTGTCCGATGCTCTGCAGGCTCCTGGATGTGGGACAGTACTTCAGGATGATGAACGGCACCGAGAAGTGATTCTTTATCTGAAAACACAAACAGTTAGAAACAAGGCTCCTCCCACTGCTGACTCGTCAACATGTTCAGAAGTCTCTGTGTTTTAGATTCAGACCTGCAGCGGTGAGCGGACAGTGATGACCTTGTTGCCCTCGGCAGCATCGATCTGCAGCAGCACAGAAACTGCCTCCTGCAGCATCGGACCACGGATGTTGTAAAGACGACGACCGGGTTTGTCGACAGCGATGTTGGAGATCTCGCTGTATCCGGAGGGAACTGAGGGTTCAGAAACACATCAGCATTTTTGGTCTTCACTCACAAGTCTCCAGTTTTATTTAATGTGACTGTGTGTTTTATAATCTTTCCTCTCATTCATTCATTCATTCATGAGCAGGCGACCACACAAGGTGCTGGACAGACATTAGAACATCTGTGTCCTGCTCAAAGACACCTGAAATTGTGGAAAAGAGGAGTCAGGGATCGAACCATCAACCCAGCTTTACCTCCTGAGCCTCAGCTGACTGGAAGGCGCGACTCCTCTACAGGTTTTCCTGACCTCCATAATCAACACCCCCCAAACGTCCCGCAGACTGAGCGTCTGATGACATTCAACTACTCTGTGTTAAACTGTCAGTACTAACACACTGGCTGACAGGACATGTGTGATTAAGTTTCAGCCTGATACCAAACAGCACGATAAACACTGTCAGGTGCCTCTGAGCTCCATTTGTGTGACACCAGCTGAACCTGATGCTGCTGCAGATGTCAGAACTCCTGGACAACATGTTTTACTGACTAAGAATGTAAAGAACACTTATCGTCTGTTTCTCACACCTGCAGCAGACACTAATGAGTGTTGGTGTGAATGTTGAAACAACAGAATGAGACTGTGGTGACAGCGAGGCACTCTGACCAATGGTGAGGTTGAACAAGCAGCTCTCCTGTCGCTGCAGAGCCGACAGTTTGCCACGTGACGACGGTTCGAACATGGAGTGCTCCAGGTCCATGCTCTGATCCACCGACAGCTCGTGAAGTTTTCCCTGCGCTGACGAACCCACCGGCCTCAGGGTGGCGCTGTGCTGCACGATGAGTGGAATCCCCAGAGAGTTTCTGATGGTGAAGGGGGCCTTCTCCTTCAGAGAGTAGTCAAAAGTGGAGGCTGTGCCCTCTGAGAATGCCTGATCAAAACACAGCAAACACAAATTACTGTTAGGTTCGCCAAAAACTGAGGTTAGAGAGTTATAATATTAAAATGTGTTATATCTTGCTGAGGTTATAGAGAATGTGATGTATCTTGGTGAGGTTACAGAGGATGTGATGTATCTTGGTGAGGTTACAGAGGATGTGTTGTATCTTGCTGAGGTTATAGAGGATATGATGTATCTTGGTGAGGTTATAGAGAATATGATGTATCTTGGTGAGGATACAGAGGATGTGATGTATCTTGGTGAGGTTATAGAGGATGTGATGTATCTTGGTGAGGTTACAGAGGATGTGATGTATCTTGGTGAGGTTATAGAGAATGTGATGTATCTTGGTGAGGTTACAGAGGATGTGATGTATCTTGGTGAGGTTACAGAGGATGTGATGTATCTTGGTGAGGTTATAGAGGATGTGATGTATCTTGGTGAGGTTACAGAGGATGTGATGTATCTTGGTGAGATTATAGAGGATGTGATGTATCTTGGTGAGGTTATAGAGAATATGATGTATCTTGGTGAGGATACAGAGGATGTGTTGTATCTTGGTGAGGTTATAGAGAATGTGATGTATCTTGGTGAGGTTACAGAGGATGTGTTGTATCTTGGTGAGGTTACAGAGAATGTGTTGTATCTTGGTGAGGTTACAGAGGATGTGTTGTATCTTGGTGAGGTTACAGAGGATGTGTTGTATCTTGGTGAGGTTACAGAGGATGTGTTGTATCTAGGTGAGGTTATAGAGGATGTGTTGTATCTCGGTGAGGTTACAGAGGATGTGTTGTATCTTGGTGAGGTTATAGAGAATGTGATGTATCTTGGCGAGGTTACAGAGAATGTGTTGTATCTAGGTGAGGTTATAGAGGATGTGTTGTATCTTGGTGAGGTTACAGAGGATGTGTTGTATCCCGGTGAGGTTACAGAGGATGTGTTGTATCTAGGTGAGGTTATAGAGGATGTGTTGTATCTTGCTGAGGTTATAGAGGATGTGTTGTATCTTGGTGAGGTTATAGATAATGTGATGTATCTTGGCGAGGTTACAGAGGATGTGTTGTATCCCGGTGAGGTTACAGAGGATGTGTTGTATCTAGGTGAGGTTATAGAGGATGTGTCGTACCTTGGCGAGGTTGTTCAACACGTTGAGGCTACACTGGGAGACGGTGATGTTCATGGTGTCTTTGGAGCAGATGTTGATGGCTGTTCGAGGTTCAGGTAGAATCACAAAGTCATCTCCGTGAACTGGACTCTTGTCCTGGACTGGGTTGTTCTTCATCTGCAGGAATGAGGATATCAACATTTAAAGACTGGGAGGGGGGAAAACTGAGCAGAGACATCCTTTATAAACAGTTCTGCATTGACAAACACCGAGGTGAAGTCATATGATGTGTACTTGTCAGTGTGTGGTGATGGTTTCAGTGTTTATGTGTGATTTACCTCGAGCTCCAGGTTCCACCTGCGTCTGCCACTGTCGACTCGTTCGATCAGAGGCTCCCACACTGCCTGGATCTCATTGAAGTAGTTCACCTGCAGACGCACAACAGCGGTCAACATTCATCAGACATAAAACATCTTCGTATTTGTTTCTGCAGCAGCAGCAGCAGCAGCAGCAGCAGCAGCCCATCACTCATCCATCCTGCTGTGCGTCAGTTTCACTACGGTCAAGCTAAAAGGTTGTTCACCTATTGGGAGATCAGCGGTTTGATCCCCATCTCCTCCAGTCCACAAGTCAAGTACCCTTGGACAAACTAGGGCTGTACGATACTGGAAAAACTGACATTCACTTAAAGTAAGAAAATTTAAAAATAGTGGCTTTTACTCACCACAGCTGCAGAGGCTACCAGCTTCACTTCAAACAGACTACATCATAAAAGGGCCGTTATTTATCATGCCCTCTGTATCTTTATATTTCTACTTCTTATCCGCTCCCATTGCCTTGATAAAGTTAATGCATCATGCTGTCATTTCAAACTCAATACTTTCTGAAGTTGTTTCAAATGGGATGTGCACAGCGCAAGCAGACAGATGCGCGAATTAGAGCAGCATGTGTCACTGACACCAGACTCAGAGTGCAGCGGACCGGTGGAAAATGTCACCATGAGCATATCATTTTACATCAATAAAATCTATTTCATCATTATTTAGAGTCACATTGTTGAAAGAATTTAGTTGTCTGTGTTCAAGCAGGATAATAGGTCTCCATTCATTGCACGTCGGGCTTTCTATTTCCTTGTCAGAGATGGTGTTGCATTCAAGGTCCCCCAAAAAACGGAAGAAAAAAAAGGCTGACTATTCAATTTTTTTTTTTTCACAATCGAATCCCGTGCCATCGAATGAAGCTTCGAATTTTCGAATTTTTTGGGTCAGCCCTACCTAAATCGCAGTCTCAAACACCAGCGTGTAAACGGGTGAATGTGACGAGTGTTGTTAAAGTGGTCAGGAGATGTGAAGATGAGTTTCACGTGTTTCTCCAGAACGATCCTGATCCTATATACATGGTTTCCAACAGACTTATTCCATAGTTACAGATCTATGGAGTGTAAAGAAATCCCTGCAGGGAACTGATTTTAACATTATCGGGCGTGATGGACCGGTTCAGGTTCAGGTTCAATTTCAGTTTCAGTTTCAGTTTCAGTTTCAGGTTCACTTCAGTTCAGTTCTCACCTCCAGCGTCATGTCGGCTCTCAGCTGCAGCAGAGATGACCAATTTTTGGCTGATCCACTGAAGGAGGACTCGGCCAGCAGCAGAGGGACGGTCCGATGACCCAAACCGGACTCCAGAGTCACCTGGACCACCTGTAGGGTGACCACACCTCGTCAACAGGAAACAGATTGGATCATGTCTTTGTAAAATTTCAGAATCAGATCTTTTTTTTGGGAGGCGCTGGAAGGTCATACCTTGACCTCTGCGGTGAAGCTCTCACCCGCGTTGTGCCCGTCCTGCTCTCTGAAGCTCTCTGTGACCTCAGTGGCCTGGTCAACTCCCAGGAACCAGTAGTTACAGCCGTAGATGTTCATGACCGACCAGAGGTCACTGACGTCCGTCTGCAGCTCCAAACTCTGCTCGTCATGCTGCTTCACCGTCATAGCGGCTGTTATGGTCATCACTGTGTTGAGGATGAACGGAGAGATCTGTGGGACAAAGACACACTTCTGATGAAGATGATGATGATGAGGTCACTGTGGACACATCAGAGACAGACAGGCAGGCAGGCAAGCAGGCAGGCAGACTCTGTCTCTGATCACAGGTGTGGTTCGGACATTGTTGTAATTAATGACCGTATGAGAGATAGTGGATAAAGGAGATACCCCACCGTAGGCTTATCCAATGTTAAGAGAATGGTTACTTCCTGTCTCCTAAGTGGGCGTGGTTAGCTCTCCCTCCAATCAGAGCCTGTTCTCCCTCAACCCCACCACCTTGTGTTGAACAGAGGCTCTGTGGATGTCTGTGTATGCAGATCAAGAAGCAGGTGGAATGAAAATACATTCTTCCAATTATTGCAGCCTATTGTTGCACAAAGCTTGGGCATTTTTTATTTATTACTAGCGGTAAATAACCATTTGTAAGCTAACTGTGATTTTACCGCCTGTTTATCAAGATCACAAGATCTCGCGAGAACTTGTTTTCTGAGACGGACAGGGCTCAAACAAAGTTAACTTTCTCTTGATCTGTGCGGATGAAAAATGCAGCTTTAGAATGTTGGTAAGATGTGTGGCTTGTGGAAAACTAACCCAATATTTACTTTAGTGACTACAGGGCAAAAGAATTGACCATAAATTGTGATCACGTTCATTTTCCTCATTGACGACAATACATTCAGACCTGCCGCAAGTCTCCTACGGGGGCTTGGCGCTGACGTCACTGAATCAGGAAGTGAGCTGAGTGGGATATCTCGCTTCATCCAGTATCTCTGACTGTACCTTGACGATGACTTCCTCCACCGTCACAACGCCGCTCAGTGGTTGGTTAGGGTGGGTTTTGGTTTCCAAGGCAACAGAGCAGGGTCTCAGCACCTGTTGGACAGAGACATACTGATGAAAACAGTCCCAACAAACACAGTGTTTCCTCCTGTCTGACTAACGTCTGTTAAAAACTGCTGATGACAGATTTACATCTTCAGCAGGAACCAATGAGCTCTGAGCTGAGAGCCACAGACAGGAAGTCAGACAGTACTGACGGACGGACGAGTGTTGTTGGTTTGATGATAAGATCTAGAACATTTCAAACATTGTGTGAGCTGCTCATGTGGTCATGTGATCTTACAGTGGTGACTGCCTTGTCCTCCTTGTTTCGGATGAAGGGGCAGGCGAGGACTTTCAGCTCCCTCAGGTTGGCTCTCATGTTCTGGGTACCGTCCTCCTCCGCCTGCAGCGTGAAGTCACACTGAAATGAGGCCACGAGGGCGGGGGCGTCGGCCTTCATCAGACTGGCCACAAACACCACCTCCGGATCCACCACCACCGCCCGCAGACGAGTCCTGACCGCCGAGGCTGCAGACAGGAGACAAACACAGTTCACTTCCTGCTCTGGTTTCTGTCTGTATGAGCAGTTCTAAGACTTCATGATGTTGTCAGGTGGGGCGCCAACAGGAAGGGACCTAGACACCTCGCCAAGCCAAGTTCAAGGTCGAAGGTCAAGCTGACATTTGACCTTTGATCACTAACTTATATTCAGTTTATTCCTCAGTCCATGTGGATGTTTGTGCCACATTTAAAGAAATTCTCTCGAGGTATTCTTGAGATATCGTGTTAACGAAAATGACACTGACAGATAGGGTTGGTTAGGATTTTAATGATTCTGATTCCTTACCGATTCCTCTTACTGATTCCTACATTATATTCATTATACTTGCTATACTTAAACAAGTATATAATAAACACAAATGCAATCACACAAATACAAAAACTTTATTCTAACTGTTGCACAGTACAATTAGATGAAAATGCACATTTGTGTGTGGTGTGTATTTCAGATTTAGAGCTTGTATCATCTCCCTGAGAATATATAACAACAAAAAGTGATTTTCTGATTTCTACAGTAACACTTTTACCTCAAATTAACCACAGCAATGTAATAAAAAATACGTATATGCATTCATGCTTGGGCACTGTTATTTACGTGACAACACCTGAACATAACACACACACACACACACATTGGCTGTTAGTTTCTACCTCTCCCCTCACTGGAAGCGTCGGACCTTCTGCCGCCCGCCTCCACCGCCCGCCTCCGCCTTGATTAAATGCTGAAAATAAAATAAGAGAGGGAGACAGGTTTCTCCTATTTTATCTTATTTTGTTATATTTCTCCCTCTCCCCTCGCTGGAAGCCTCGGACTTCCCGTCGCCCGCTCACGTCTCAAACACGGAGGTCTCCCTCTCCGCTGAGCACCCACGGCGCACGCCTGGCCTGTTAAATAGCCTGTAACCATGGCAACTGTGTGACACAAACTCAGTGCTTTAGTGATTAGATAATGTCGGGCTCGGTCGGGTTCGGACAGAAATATGCAGCCGTGCCGCACTCTAATGGAAATGCATGTGACGTTTTTTTTTTTGTTTGTTTGTTTGTTTTTTTTACAATCTAGGAACCGTTTGCAGGAACTGTTACGCCAAATGTAATGGAACCGGTTCCGGAACCGGAACTTTGGACCCGGTTCCAAAAAAGAACCGGATCCGGATCCCAACCCTACCGACAGACAACCTGAAAACGTGACGCCTCTTTGACTTTATTTGACCTCAGGGGTTTCGACCTGTCGTTCTCACCGGTCTTGTTGTCGGCTCGTGGCTCAGTGGTCTGTCTCAGCGGCAGCCTGTCACTCTGCGTGGCACCGGCGGCGGTCGTGGTTGAACTCTGCGGCAGAGCCTGCAGAAAGAAATCTGCCACGGCCATCAGAAACTCCACGCTGGCACAGAGGTAGAGTTTCTGCAGAACAGCTACCACCTCCCGCTCTGCGGCGCTCTGTCGATACGTCACATCGATCATGGCCTCAGGGCTGTCCTCATCTCTGCGGCCGACCATCCTGCCGTTACAACAGGTGGAGTTCAGGTGAGTCAGCACATCATTAGTTTGATTAAACAACCACAGGTTCACAGGTGTCACATAGAAACCTCCTGATATTTGTGTCACAGTAAACAGTCACAGATCAAACATCAAACGACACTGTTAAAGTGTTTGTGAGGGTTAAAACAAGTTTTACTGCAGTGGGTCCTGTCCGCTGCAGTAAAACTTCCTGTGTTCTCATCAGCAGATGGTGGAGGAACCAGTAGGGGGCAACACAGGCACCAGTCTGGAGTCAGACGGAGGCTGCGGTCGAACAGTCTTTTTTGCTTAGGAAGGTTCCTAACTGAGTGAAATGACCCGGAAGTAAGTGGCAGCCATGGTGGCAGCCATGATAAGAGCTGGTCGAATTCTCTAAATTTCAAGGAAAGGTGCTTCAATGCTTCCTCTCTAATCTCCTTTAGCATAGGGTACACTCGACCATCCTTTATGAAAGGAAAGGATCAAAAAAGAAAAAGATCAACATGACTGAGAAAGGAAGGAGATCACCATGTAAGTTACTCTTGTATGAAGCCTTATACTTCTCAAGCCATAACTTGTTCATATGCTATATGTTTTGAATTTTCAACATTATGTTAAACTTAGACGCGAACTATGAACGTTTCGCTACTATTGGTGTACCCTCCGTTCACAGCTTTGTTTAACTTGCTGTGTAACAGGATAAACAAATATACAAATATACAATGCATTATTTTAATTTTCCAATTTTTGTGTGTAAAGTGCCCTGAGATGACTTTTGTTGTGATTTGGCACTATATAAATAAAATTGAATCTAAAGAAATAGATAGATAATCAATGAAGTAACGCTGCTGTGCCTCGTGCGTAAATGCACATATACTTGGCGTATCTGGAGATTTAAATAATCAATGACGTTACTGCTTCCCACTTTGTATTCCCCTGTACAGTGTTTCCTGCAGAGCTACAGTGGAAGGATCATAACAAAAACACAAAAGACTGTAACGTTAAAAGATATCTGCCTGAGGTTATTAAATACCTGCAGCGAGCACCCCACCCCACCCCCCACCCCGCAGCAGAAACAATAAGCGCGTTTCCCCATAAAGAGAGATGCTGTGCGCATTTACGACCTTCAGTAATATCATTAATTAATTTTACTACTTAGGTTTGCACACTCAGTGCCCTCTTAAATTTTTTTCGTTTCAGTTTGTGGCTGGCAGCCTATATTCCTTTTTTTAATTCAATTCCGACCTTAGTAATTAAATAATATCTTTCGCCGTGTTGTCTACGTTTATATTTCCTGCATGAATCAACACGATGAGAACGTACGGGGCGCATTATCTAAGATGCGCTTTTTGTAGTCTTCAGAACACTGTATTTTCACCACAGCAGACCCACGTCAATAATATCCGCCGTCGCATCACTACGTAGCCCAGTGTAAGTGCAGTCGGATTCTCTCAGCACCGCAGTTGTCTTTTCCTAAGTCCTTATGAATTCTCCCTCACATCTTCCCTTGACCTCGTGACATTTTCCATTGAGGTCAAGGAAAAGTGGTTAGGAAAAGACGATAGGAGGGACTTTTTGACCGCAGCCCAACATCCAGCTGTAGAAGAATAGTTTCTTTCTTCTTCTTCAGCGTCTGTCTGAACACTGGTGGAGAGAAACCAGAGATCATGTGACCGTTACCGTGACGTCACCCTCTCCATGCCCGTCCTCAGGTCGTCCAGCGTGCAGGCGCCCAGCACGGTGGTCACCTCCATGCTGCCATTGGTCCAGATCCGCCCTGAAGCCTTCAACAGGTGGAGGGCAAACTCTCCCAGTCTGAGGTTTTCCTGGTGCTGCAGGTCTGATGGCTGCAGGGACCACAAACCTCCATCAGACACAAAATCCAGCAACCAGAGAGCTGATCCTGGACCAACTGATCAAGGACCAACTGATCCTGGATCAACTGATTGCAGACCAGCTGATGCTGAACGAGCTGATCCCAAACCGGCTGATCCTGAACCAGCTGATCCAAAACCAGCTGATCCTGAACCAGCTGAATCCTGCACCAGTTTATCCAAAACCGGCTGATCCTGAACCAGCTGATCCTGGACCAACTGATCCTGGACCAACTGCTCCATCAGCCTTTGATGGATTCTTGGTAGATCAGAAGGAACCACAGACAGAACCTCCCAGAACACTGAGAGAACCCACATCCAGGAGTAAGACTGACCTGTTTAAAGTCACTGCCGTATAGAACCAGACCAAGAGACTCAATGCTGAAATTAAACTTCAGGGTCTCCAGAGCTTTGTCCTCCTCTTCATCGCTGCTTACAGCTGCTTTCCCGACATCACCTGAACTCAGAACACACGGATCAAGAGAGCTGAAACCACTGACACCAGAGACCTGACCTCAGACCTGCTGATCAGAGAGTGACCCTCTGTCAAGGTGGATGTAATTCTGTATGAACATGTAGAGACCTGTAGGGGGGCCTCCTGCTGCTTGGAGCTGAACTCCGGCCTCCTGTCTGGGGGTGCTGGGCTCCAGACTGCCAGCCTCTCCAAGGTTCTCCATCAGGATCCTCAGCAGCACCTTCAAGTCATCCTGACTCAGCTCCACCTGCAGACACAAACACCTCCAGATGTGACGTCTGAGTGGAACCGTCCTGTTTCTGTACATCTCTGGTTAGCCTAGCTTAGTATAAAGACAGAAAGCAGGGGAAACTGCTAGCCTAGCCTGTAGCTACGGCTCTAACTTCCTCTGTGATCACTTGTGTCTGTAACAATGATGATCTGATCTGCAGTGACACAGCTCAGTGATCTCTTCAGGTTTACACTGATGTCAGAAATCTGGACGCCACCTGAGTGGACATCTGTGTACATGATCACAGACAACAGGGTGGTGGTGGTGGTCGGGGAGAGTTCTATCGCGAATCACAAACACAATGAAAAAAACATTTAATCAGCCTTAAATAATCACAGCAATCTGAAGTTTCAGAGACGAGACTCGGTCTGACACAAATAAACCTGATACATAAAGATGGCAGAGCAGTAAACTGTCACCAACTACAGTAGTAGATCTATCACAGAACAAACTGTACCTTCGGTGGAGGACACGACAACTGGTTACAGAAACAAAAACAGAGTTACAAACAGAGAGGCTTTAACTCAGGGCTCTTATCAATCAATCAATCAATCAATCAATCAATCAATCAATTTTATTTATAAAGCCCAATATCACAAATCACAATTTGCCTCACAGGGCTTTACAACATATGACATCCTTCTGTCCTTAGGACCATATATACGCTAACAGAAGGTGTGTTATAATATCTGCTCCTCCCCCTCCTCTTCCTCTCCTCCTCCTCCTCCTCCACCTCCTCCTTCTCTTACTCCTACTCCTACTCCTCCTACCTTCATGGGCTTCAGATCTCCATCGATCTCCACAGCGACCATCTTCTTGTACCAGGAAGCTGCCAGGTTCCTCTTGATGTTCAGGTGCAGGTTTACTGGTTCCAGCAGCTCCGTCGTGGGTCGACCAGTCGCTGGATCCATACAGGTCCTGACAGACAACAACAGACTGAGTGACATCACAAGTGGTTTGTTTATAAAGTGACCACGGGAACATTTAATTTCTCCTGTTAATATCAGAACTATAAAAAAAGATGTGTGCAGTACTACTCCTTTAGCTTCTGAACTCGTCTTACAGGGACAAGAAGAACATGATCACCTCGACATTGATCTTTGAATCAATTAATCAATCAATTTTATTTATAAAGCCCAATATCACAAATCACAATTTGCCTCACAGGGCTTTACAGCATACGACATCCCTCTGTCCTTATGACCCTCACAGCTGATCAGGAAAAACTCCCCAAAAAACCCTTTAACGGGGAAAAAACGGTAGAAACCTCAGGAAGAGCAACTGAGGAGGGATCCCTCTTCCAGGACGGACAGACGTGCAATAGATGTCGTACAGAACAGATCAGCATGATAAATTAACAGTAATCCACATGACACAATGAGACAGAGAGAGAGAGAGAGAGAGAGAGAGAGTGCCTGCCATAGACTGAGAGACAGGAAGTGACACACATATTTGTTGTTTTCTTCTTTTTTTGTTATTACTGTTATTATTATTATTGTTATTACTGAGATTGATTGAATGTGACTATGACTGTGATGAAGTCAGTCATAGTTATACATATTATACATACAGTATTACCAACAGTATAGATTATAACTAATTTATTGTAAATATTGTTTTCCTTTATTGCTATTATTATTTTGAATTCCAAACGCTTGCTTGGCAATATGTACAGTGTTACCTCATGCCAATAAAGCCATTTGAATTGAATTGAATTGAATTGAATTGAACTGAATTGAATTGAGAGAGAGACAGAGAGAGAGAGAGAGAGAGAGAGAGGGAGAGAGAGAGAGATGCAGGTAATGACAGTAGCTTACAACAACATTAATGAAAGTAATAATATTATAGTTCTGGCTACTGTGGTACAATATGTTGAAAGTATGTATTAATATCTGGCAGTATACATGTGTGACAATAGTCATATGTGTATAATAACAGTAGAAGTATGACTAATGACTAATGATGGCAGCAGCAGCAGCAGGAGGCATCTGGCAGGACCACGGCAGAACGTGAACCTACTGACTGACCTGGAGAGTTTGAGGTGTGTCAGCTGGACGTCCATGTTGTCGATGACGGCCGGCAGCGGACATCCATCAACGGGCAGCAGAGAGAAGCTATTTTCCACTGTGATCAGACCCAGGTCCATCACAAGTGCATCATGGGAGGTGGAGGACTGGGGGATGATGATGAGCGGAGCCTTCAGCTTGATATCCATGGACAGACGGAAACTCTTCTGGGCGAAGTCTCGAACACTGGATGCCGCCTTCTCCGCCGCCTGAGCCGTGGCAGCACTCAGAGCTTCTTTAGCTGTCTGAAAGTTGTTGGTGAAGTTCTAACGAAAAGACAAAAAAATCTTCTTTCATCAAAAACAAAAATATTAACAATATTACAACAATAAAACAACTGAACATTAAAAATTAATAATTTTTACACACTAATTCAAACTGACTCTCTGATAATCTGAGATATGTCACACCTGTGGAGATTAAGTCCAATAAATTCATTCTGACCTGACGCGGACGGACACGAACTACAAACTGAAATAACCTCGTTAATTACAAACAAACCTTTAAACTCTCAGAGCTGCAGCGAACTCACCAGCAGAGACATGATGAACTTGTGCAGGTAAACCACCTGGATGCAGCCCACATTCAGCTTCACTCTACCATCAGTTTTAGAGGTGTCGGCGTAACTGGCGCCCTCCGTGGCGTTAGGAGTCAGACTCATGGTGAAGCTAAACACCTCATCACCCATGATAGAAATCGCCTGAAGGACAGAGACACTAGTGATAAAGGGTGGTCCAGTACAGTCTCAATATATAGAGGAGTTTGACAGAGTCCAGGGCAGTCTAAGGTACTCCAGGGTACTCAGTGGTAGTATAATGTAGTCCTGGAGTCCAGGGTGGTGTGTGGTAGTTCATGGTAGTTCGACAGAGTCCAGGGTAGACTGAGGCAGATCAGAGATAGTCTGAAGCAGTCCGAGGTAGTCCAAAGTTGTCTGAGGCACTTCAGGGTACTCAGTGGTAGTATAATGTAGTCTTGGAGTCCAGGGTTGTGTGTTGTAGTCCATGGTAGTTTCAAAGAGACCAGGGTAGACTGAGGCAGATTGAGGGAATCAAGGATAGACCAAGACTGATCAGAGATAGCCTGAGGTAGTCAGTGGTAGTCCAAGGTAGTCTAACGGAGTCCAGGGTACACCAAGGCTGATCAGAGAGAGTCTGAGGTAGTCCTGGGTAGTCAGTGACAGTTAAATGCAGTCCTAGACTCCAGGGTGGTATGTGTAGTCGAAGGTAGACTGACAGAGTCCAAGATAGACCGAGGTAGAATGAGGGAGTCCATGACAGACCAAGACTAATCAGAGGTTGTCTGAAGGAAATTTTACTGGTCAGAGGTAATTTGTCTGATCTGAAGTAATCTTAAGTAGTCCAGGGGTCCAGGGTAGTCTGAGGGAGTCCAGACTGTGTCAGAGTAGTCCTGGTTTGTACCTTAAGGGCACTCTGTAAATCTATGGCAAACAGGGTAGTCCAGAAGAGCCTGGGGCAGTCCAGGGTAGTCCATGGTAACTCAGGACATCAGAGCGGGTCCAGGGTAGTCTGAGGTAGTCTGGGGTAATCTGGGGAAGTTTGAGGTAGTCTGGGGTAATCTGGGGTAGTCCAGATTAGTCTCAGAAAGTTTTACTGTCAATGATGTGAGAAAATCAAATATCACAATGTTTTTGACAAAATCCTTCAATATAAATATTGTGACGATGTTTTCGGCTCGACTGTTATATGGTTTCACTGAAACTGCACATGAAAATATTTCTGATCAATAACGAGTCCTAGAGAACCACTCAGACATCAGTTCAGTCTGTTTCTGATCAGGTGGTCTCTACGAGAGAATTACCACTGACTCAGTAAAACAACCGACTGACCTTCTTGTGGACACTTTTGGGATCAACGTTGAGGACGATGAAATCCCTCAGGCGGGCTGATATGTGAGTCTGTGGCCCTTGCATCAGCAGAGAGCCGTTAATACCTGAAGGACACGTCAGACAGGGTCAGTTAACGAAGGTGTTGACAGACAACAAGGGACATAAACTCAGTCCTGACTCGGTACCTTGGATCTTGATATCGGCCATGTTGGAGCTCTGGTCGCACACGAGGACGTTGAAGGCTCCCAGCGTCATCATCACCTTCAGATCAATGATGTCACTGTCAGCAGGTGACACCAGGGCAGCTGACAGGAATCACAAAACCATGACACATTAAAGACAAGTCGACACATCAAGATTTACTTTATGTCAGACTGGTAGACCCACAATGCACTGGTTATACTGGGAGGGAGGTTTTACTGGGAGACAGAGGTTATATTATGAGACAGTGGTTATACTGGGAGACAGAGGGTTTACTGGGATGAGACTGGAGCTCATTACGGGAGACAGTGGTACTGACTGGACTTGGTGGACACCGTCTTGTCCTCTGTCTTTGGTCTGAGATCTCTCTCTGGAGACGCCATGGTGCCAGATGACAGTGCCGCTGACAGGAAGTCCATGGCGGACAGCAGAGCCTCGGTGTGGAGCATAAGGTCCAGAGAGGTGAACGTCACCTGGAGACAGAGAACAAGTGATTTTACCAGGCCATCGTTTCAGCACCATCTTAGAAAGAACTCTGTACGTCATTGAAGGGAGATCAGGGAGTGTGTGTGTCACTCACGTTGATCATCTGCTCGGTGTTTTTATAAACAGTGGAGAAGTTAGGCCCCGCCCTGTCAGCCTGAAGAAACAGTCAAACACACAAGAAGTTCAGTTTGATTCTCTGCCTTGGCAGGTGACATCACACCTGTACGGGTGACATCACACCCGTACATCTCAACAAGTAACTGATGATATCATCACCTTGAAGTACTGCACTTTGAGCAGTTCGGCTCCAGATTCTACTGAAGAGCTAATGAGACACAGCGGCTCCCCACTCGAGTCTGAAACAGAGGATATGATGTCATCAGCAACATCACTGCTGTGTCCGCTTCAGAAGAAACTAAAGTACACTACAGAGAACACAACACTACACTACACTACATTACAGAGAACACTACACTACACTACACTACATTACAAAGAACACTACACTACATTACAGAGAACACTACACTACACTACACTACATTACAGAGAACACTACACTACACTACATTGCATTACAGAGAACACAACACTACATTACAGAGAACACTACACTACATTACAGAGAACACAACACTACACTACACTACATTACAGAGAACACAACACTACACTACACTACATTACAAAGAACACTACACTACACTACACTACATTAAAGAGAACACTACACTACACTACACTACATTACAGAGAACACAACACTACACTACACTACATTACAAAGAACACTACACTACACTACACTACACTACATTACAGAGAACACAACACTACACTACACTACATTACAGAGAACACTACACTACACTACACTACACTACATTACAAAGAACACTACACTACATTACAGAGAACACTACACTACACTACATTACAAAGAACACTACACTACACTACACTACATTACAGAGAACACTACACTACATTACAGAGAACACTACACTACATTACAGAGAACACTACACTACACTACACTACATTACAGAGAACACTACACTACATTACAGAGAACACAACACTACACTACACTACACTACATTACAAAGAACACTACACTACATTACAGAGAACACAACACTACACTACACTACACTACATTACAGAGAACACTACACTACATTACAGAGAACACAACACTACACTACACTACACTACATTACAAAGAACACTACACTACATTACAGAGAACACTACACTACACTACATTACACTACATTACAAAGAACACTACACTACATTACAGAGAACACTACACTACACTACATTACAAAGAACACTACACTACACTACATTACAGAGAACACTACACTACATTACAGAGAACACAACACTACACTACACTACACTACATTACAAAGAACACTACACTACATTACAGAGAACACTACACTACATTACACTACATTACAAAGAACACTACACTACATTACAGAGAACACTACACTACACTACATTACATTACAGAGAACACTACACTACACTACACTACATTACAGAGAACACTACACTACACTACACTACATTACAGAGAACACAACACTACACTACACTACATTACAGAGAACACTACACTACACTACACTACATTACAGAGAACACTACACTACACTACATTACAGAGAACACTACACTACACTACATTACAGAGAACACTACACTACACTACACTACATTACAGAGAACACTACACTACACTACACTACACTACAGAGAACACTACACTACACTACACTACACTACAGAGAACACAACACTACACTACACTACACTACACTACAGAGAACACTACACTACATTAAAGAGAACACTACACTACACTGCTACACTACATTACAAGAGAACACTACACTACACTTACAGAGAACACTGCACTACATACACTACATTACAGACAGAACACTACACTACATTACAGAGAACACTACACTACACTACATTACAAAGAACACTACACTACACTACACTACATTACAAAGAACACTACACTACATTACAGAGAACACAACACTACACTACACTACACTACATTACAAAGAACACTACACTACATTACAGAGAACACTACACTACACTACATTACATTACAGAGAACACAACACTACATTACAGAGAACACTACACTACACTACATTACAGAGAACACTACACTACACTACATTACAAAGAACACTACACTACACTACACTACAGAGAACACTACACTACACTACACTACACTACAGAGAACACAACACTACACTACACTACACTACAGAGAACACTACACTACATTACAGAGAACACTACACTACACTACACTACATTACAGAGAACACTACACTACACTACATTACAGAGAACACTACACTACATTACAGAGAACACTACACTACACTACACTACACTACACTACAGAGAACACTACACTACACTACACTACACTACAGAGAACACAACACTACACTACACTACACTACAGAGAACACTACACTACATTACAGAGAACACAACACTACACTACACTACACTACATTACAAAGAACACTACACTACATTACAGAGAACACTACACTACACTACATTACAGAGACCACTACACTACAAAGAACACTACATTACAGAGAACACTACACTACACTACACTACATTACAGAGACCACTACACTACAAAGAACACTACACTACATTACAAAGAACACTACACTACACTACATTACAGAGACCACTACACTACAAAGAACACTACACTACATTACAGAGAACACTACACTACACTACACTACACTACACTACACTACATTACAGAGACCACTACACTACAAAGAACACTACACTACACTACATTACACTACAGAGACCACTACACTACAAAGAACACTACATTACATTACAGAGAACACAACACTACACTACATTACAGAGAACACAACACTACACTACACTACACTACAAAGAACACTACACTACATTACAGAGAACACAACACTACACTACACTACACTACACTACAGAGACCACTACACTACAAAGAACACTACACTACATTACAGAGAACACTACACTACACTACATTACAGAGACCACTACACTACAAAGAACACTACACTACACTACAGAGAACACAACACTACACTACACTACACTACACTACATTACAGAGAACACTACACTACACTACACTACATTACAGAGAACAGTACACTACAAAGAACACTACACTACACTACAGAGAACACTACACTACATTACAAAGAACATTACACTACAAAGAACACTACACTACATTACAGAGAACACTACACTACACTACATTACAGAGACCACTACACTACAAAGAACACTACACTACACTACAGAGAACACAACACTACACTACACTACACTACACTACAGAGACCACTACACACTACACACTACAGAGAGACACTACACTACAAAGAACACTACACTACACTACAGAGACACTACACTACATTACAACACAACACCACACTACACACAACAGTACACTACACTACATTACAAAGAACACTACACTACATTACAGAGAACACTACACTACACTACATTACATTACAGAGAACACAACACTACACTACACTACACTACATTACAGAGAACACTACACTACACTACATTACATTACAGAGAACACAACACTACACTACACTACACTACAAAGAACACTACACTACATTACAGAGAACACTACACTACACTACACTACATTACAAAGAGCACTACACTACAAAGAACACTACACTACATTACAGAGAACACTACACTACACTACACTACATTACAGAGAACAGTACACTACAAAGAACACTACACTACATTACAGAGAACACTACACTACACTACACTACATTACAAAGAGCACTACACTACAAAGAACACTACACTACATTACAGAGAACACTACACTACACTACATTACATTACAGAGAACACTACACTACATTACAAAGAACACTACACTACATTACAGAGAACACTACACTACACTACATTACATTACAGAGAACACTACACTACACTACAAAGAACACTACACTACATTACAGAGAACAGTACACTACAAAGAACACTACACTACATTACAGAGAACACTACACTACACTACATTACAGAGAACAGTACACTACAAAGAACACTACACTACATTACAGAGAACACTACACTACACTACATTACAGAGAACAGTACACTACAAAGAACACTACACTACATTACAGAGAACACTACACTACACTACACTACATTACAGAGAACACTACACTACAAAGAACACTACACTACATTACAGAGAACACTACACTACACTACACTACATTACAGAGAACAGTACACTACACTACACTACATTACAGAGAACACTACATTACAAAGAACACTACACTACATTACAGAGAACACTACACTACAAAGAACACTACACTACATTACAGAGAACACTACACTACACTACACTACATTACAGAGAACAGTACACTACAAAGAACACTACACTACATTACAGAGAACACTACACTACACTACACTACATTACAAAGAACACTACACTACAAAGAACACTACACTACATTACAGAGAACACTACACTACACTACACTACATTACAAAGAACACTACACTACAAAGAACACTACACTACATTACAGAGAACACTACACTACACTACACTACATTACAAAGAACACTACACTACACTACACTACATTACAGAGAACACTACACTACACCACACTACACTACAAAGAACACTACACTACATTACAGAGAACACTACACTACACTACACTACAGTACACTACACTACACTACACTACACTACATTACAGAGAACACTACACTACACTACACTACATTACAAAGAACACTACACTACACTACAGAGAACACTACACTACACTACACTACACTACAGAGAACACAACACTACACTACACTACAGAGAACACTACACTACATTACAGAGAACACTACACTACACTACATTACAGAGAACACAACACTACACTACACTACATTACAGAGAACACTACACTACACTACACTACATTACAAAGAACACTACACTACACTACAGAGAACACTACACTACACTACACTACACTACAGAGAACACTACACTACACTACACTACAGAGAACACTACACTACATTACAGAGAACACTACACTACACTACACTACATTACAGAGAACACTACACTACACTACATTACAGAGAACACAACACTACACTACACTACATTACAGAGAACACTACACTACACTACATTACAAAGAACACTACACTACACTACACTACAGAGAACACTACACTACACTACACTACAGAGAACACAACACTACACTACACTACACTACAGAGAACACTACACTACATTACAGAGAACACTACACTACACTACACTACATTACAGAGAACACTACACTACATTACAGAGAACACTACACTACATTACAGAGAACACTACACTACACTACACTACACTACAGAGAACACTACACTACACTACACTACACTACAGAGAACACAACACTACACTACACTACAGAGAACACTACACTACATTACAGAGAACACAACACTACACTACACTACACTACATTACAAAGAACACTACACTACATTACAGAGAACACTACACTACACTACATTACAGAGACCACTACACTACAAAGAACACTACACTACATTACAGAGAACACTACACTACACTACACTACACTACATTACAGAGACCACTACACTACAAAGAACACTACACTACATTACAAAGAACACTACACTACACTACATTACAGAGAACACTACACTACACTACATTACAGAGACCACTACACTACAAAGAACACTACACTACATTACAGAGAACACTACACTACACTACACTACACTACACTACATTACAGAGACCACTACACTACAAAGAACACTACACTACACTACATTACACTACAGAGACCACTACACTACAAAGAACACTACATTACATTACAGAGAACACAACACTACACTACACTACATTACAGAGAACACAACACTACACTACACTACACTACAAAGAACACTACACTACATTACAGAGAACACAACACTACACTACACTACACTACAGAGACCACTACACTACAAAGAACACTACACTACATTACAGAGAACACTACACTACACTACATTACAGAGACCACTACACTACAAAGAACACTACACTACACTACAGAGAACACAACACTACACTACACTACACTACACTACATTACAGAGAACACTACACTACACTACACTACATTACAGAGAACAGTACACTACAAAGAACACTACACTACACTACAGAGAACACTACACTACATTACAAAGAACATTACACTACAAAGAACACTACACTACATTACAGAGAACACTACACTACACTACATTACAGAGACCACTACACTACAAAGAACACTACACTACACTACAGAGAACACTACACTACACTACACTACACTACATTACAGAGAACACTACACTACACTACACTACATTACAGAGAACAGTACACTACAAAGAACACTACACTACACTACAGAGAACACTACACTACATTACAAAGAACACTACACTACATTACAGAGAACAGTACACTACAAAGAACACTACACTACATTACAGAGAACACTACACTACACTACATTACAGAGAACAGTACACTACACTACATTACAAAGAACACTACACTACATTACAGAGAACACTACACTACACTACATTACATTACAGAGAACACAACACTACACTACACTACATTACAGAGAACACTACACTACACTACATTACATTACAGAGAACACAACACTACACTACACTACACTACAAAGAACACTACACTACATTACAGAGAACACTACACTACACTACACTACATTACAGAGAACAGTACACTACAAAGAACACTACACTACACTACATTACAAAGAACACTACACTACATTACAGAGAACACTACACTACACTACATTACATTACACTACACTACAAAGAACACTACACTACATTACAGAGAACACTACACTACACTACATTACAGAGAACAGTACACTACACTACACTACAAAGAACACTACACTACATTACAGAGAACAGTACACTACAAAGAACACTACACTACATTACAGAGAACACTACACTACACTACACTACATTACAGAGAACAGTACACTACACTACACTACATTACAGAGAACACTACATTACAAAGAACACTACACTACATTACAGAGAACACTACACTACACTACACTACATTACAGAGAACAGTACACTACAAAGAACACTACACTACATTACAGAGAACACTACACTACACTACATTACAAAGAACACTACACTACAAAGAACACTACACTACATTACAGAGAACACTACACTACACTACACTACATTACAAAGAACACTACACTACATTACAGAGAACACTACACTACACTACATTACATTACAGAGAACACAACACTACACTACACTACATTACACAGAACACTACACTACATTACAGAGAACACTACACTACAAAGAACACTACACTACATTACAGAGAACACTACACTACACTACTCAGAACACTTCACAGAACACTACAGAGAACACTACAGTACACTACAGAGAACACTTTAGTACACTACACAGAACACTTTAGTACACTACACAGAACACTGCAGAGAACACTACAGAGAACACTGCAGTACAATACAGAGAACACTACAGAATACTACAGTACACTACAGAGAACACTACAGAGAACACTGCAGTACAATACAGAGAACACTACACAGAACACTGCAGAGAACACCATGCTATGAGAACAAAGCTTTGTCAGAGCTCCTGACCTTTGAACTCGAGGCACCTCATGGTGATCTTGTTGATGAAGGTTGTGGCACACATGTCATACTTCCTGACTTTGGTGTTGATGCCCAGCTGAGCCACATGAAAGACCAGGAACGGTTCCTCCACTTGTTCTCTGGGTTTCTTAAGGGTCAGCAGCACCTGCAGGAGAAAACAGGAAACAGACTCTGATCAATCAGCAGAACCATGGTGGTTTCTGATCGGACCTGCAGCTACAGTATCCTGAGTTCCATCTTTTAGTTTTAGAGGTTCTGATGTTCCCCAGATTTAAGGTGCTGGAGGAGGAACAGCAGTACTTTGGTTCTATGGTTTTGTGGGCGGAGCCTTGGCTGACAACCCAGAACACAGACCTGATCGTATTTTGTGATGCAGAATAGTCACAATAGTTCTCACAGCTTTTTTGACAAGATGGCGCCCCCAGTGCGGCCGCCTGTTACAGCTCCTGCTCACCGCTGAGCTTTTGTCAGAGAGATCTTTTTTTTTTTCTTTTTAACTTTTTTACTTTGAGTTTTTATCAGTTTAGCTAGTTAGCACTTTTGTTTTGGTATGGAGACGAAGACCACTTTCTTCACAGCTGTCTCTCCTATTTTTCTATGGACACGATCGTGTGCGGGGATCAGGCGTACAGCCGTGGCTCCATTTTTTACACCCGGGAACAGCTGTTAGTGCTATGACCCACGGGGGTGCAGCCCGAGGAGAGGCACGATATTCCCCGCGAGCTGCGGAGAAGGTGACAGGGTTGTCACGCCAGAGTGCAGCACCAATACCAGAGGAGACGTTACAAACCTGTCCTCCCGTCCGTCGTTATGGGGAACATAAGATCGCTCCCCAACAAGATGGACGAGCTGTCGGCGCTGACTCTGGTGCCGGACGGATTCCAGCTCATCAGACGTGACAGGACAGCGGACAGCGGTAAGAGGAAAGGAGGGGGGCTGGCTGTGTTTGTGAATGATAGATGGTGTAACTCTGGGCACATCACTAACAAGGAACAGCATTGCTGCAGGGACATTGAGCTGCTGGCTGTTGGCATGAGACCATATTATCTACCCAGGGAGTTTTCTCATGTCATTATGGTAGCAGTGTATGTCCCCCCGTCTGCAAAGGCTGAGTCTGCTTGTGACGTTCTCCACTCTGTTACAAGTAGGCTGCAGACACAGCACCCTCAGGCCCTCCTTCTGATCTCTGGGGACTTCAACCATGCCTGTCCATCCACCACCCTGCCCACCTTCACCCAGTATGTTTCCTGCCACACCAGAGACAATAAAACACTGGATTTATTTTATACCGACATCAAAGAGGCATACCACTCATCCCCCCTCCCCCTCCCGGGAAGAGCTGATCACAACCTGGTTCATCTTCTGCCTGTCTACAGACCTCTGGTGCAGAGAGAACCAGCAACCACCCGCACTGTGAAGATGTGGCCTGAGGAGGCCGAGGAGGCCCTGAAAGACTGCTTCAAGACCACTATGTGGGAGGTACTCAGTGATTCCCATGGAGAGGACACTGACAGACTGACATCATGCATTAAGGACTATGTTAACTTCTGTGTGGAAAGCACCGTACCCACCAGGACTGTAGGCTGCTTCTCCAACACCAAACCCTGGTTTACTCCAGAGTTAAAAGCTCTCCTGAAGGAGAAGCGGAGAGCTTTTAACTCTGGAAACAAGGAGGAGCAGAAGGCCGTGCAGAAGGAGCTACGGAAAAACATTAGGCGGGGAAAGGAAGGATTTAGAAAGAAGATGGAGGAACAGCTACAGCAGAGCGACGTCAGCGGAGTCTGGAGAGGTCTGAAAACCATCTCAGGACACAAACAACCAGACTCCCAGGCCAGAGGCGACCAGCAGTGGGTGAATGATCTGAATCTGTTCTTCAATAGATTTGATCAGTCTGCCCCTCCCCTGGCCCAGACATCACAGCTGCAACCCCCCTCATCCTCACCTTCACCTTCCCCCCCACCTACACTCCTGGCACACTGCTTCAACACCTTCCCCACCCCCGCTCCCCCGGACATCTCACCACCCCTCCCCCCCACCTCATCACCCCCACCCCCCAGCACACAGCCCCCCTGCTCCAGCTTGTCCTTCACTACCTGTCAGGTGAGAGATCAGCTGAGGAGGATAAAGACGAGGAAGGCTGCAGGTCCAGACGGCATCAGCTCCAGGCTCCTGAAGTCCTGCGCAGACCAACTGTGCGGGATAGTTGAAACCATCTTCAACCTGAGCCTGAGGCTGGTTGTCCTGCAGGGGACAGTGCTGGCACCATTCCTCTTCACCCTCTACACTGCAGACTTTTCATACGACACCCCCACCTGTCATCTGCAGAAGTTCTCTGACGACTCTGCCATAGTCGGCCTCATCACAGATGGGGACGACAGGGAGTACAGAGAACTGAACCAGGACTTTGTGGACTGGTGCCTGAGGAACCACCTTCAGATCAACGCGGGTAAAACCAAAGAGCTGATGGTGGATTTCCGCAGGCACAGACTCCTCCTCCTCCCAACACCGGTGAACATCCAGGGAAAGGACATTGAGATGGTGACACCTTGTAAGTACCTGGGTGTTCATCTTAACAATAAACTGGACTGGACTGATCACATAACAGCACTGTACAGGAAAGGCCAAAGCAGACTCTACCTGCTGAGGCGGCTCAGGTCTTTTGGAGTGCAGGGGGCGCTCCTGAAGACCTTCTTTGACACTGTGGTGGCACCAGCCATCTTTTACGGAGTGGTCTGCTGGGGCAGCAGTGTCTCGGCTGCAGATAGGAAGAGACTGGACAAGCTGATCAAGAAGGCCAGCTCTGTCCTGGGATGCTCTCTGGACTCTGTGCAGGTGGTGGGAGAAAGGAGGACGACAGCCAAGCTGTCATCTCTGAGGACTAATGACTCCCATCCTCTGCAGGAGGAGATAAAAGCTCTGGAGATAGCGATAGACTGATTCACCCAAAGTGTGTGAAGGAACGCTATCGCAGGTCCTTCCTGCCTGCTGCTGTCAGGCTACATAACCAGCACTGCTCACAGTAGAATGCACCATGGACACTGTAGGGACACTATGGACACTTTATAAACACCACTATTAGCATTGTTGTCCTCCATGTTGTTTTTTATTTCCACATACAATTTTCACTTTGCACTAAATATGCTCACTTTTTATCCACTGCTCATTATTATTATTATTATTATTATTATTATTATTATTATTATTATTATCATTTATTGCTGTTGTATTTTTGTTGTATGCCTAGTTTTTTAAGTTTTTTAAAGTTTTAAATCTTTAATCTGACTCTTTCCCTTTGACTGCTGTAACACAATACATCAATAAAGGTGTCTCTTATCTTATCTTAGCATTTGTAGATGTTTTACCTCTTTGATTTCAAAGTTCAGGAGAACGTTGATGGTGTTCTCAGTCTGAGCCCCGTTGGTAGCAGCCAACACACTGTAAGATCCCATCTGTGATGTCACCACCTCCACCTGCTGCTCAGCTAACTCTGCCTTTTCTGTGGAGGACAACTGCTGATGAGAGAACTTGTTCCTCCGTCTGCAGATCTGAGCGTTACATGAAGCTGTTTCTGACAGCAGAACTCAAAGGGACAGGATGAAACAGATTTCTCATCGTGCACTGGGTCAGGTTACCTTGGACCACCTGTCGTCTGACGTCCATGCTGTGTTCTTTACTCCCCTCCCCGATGTTCTCCACCAGGATCTTCATCAGCACACCGAGGTCTTCCTTTCCCAAACTCATCTAAGGAACACAGATCACTTTACCCAGCAAGCATTTTTTGTTTTAAAAATTGTCTAATAGCCGTCTACATGAAGACCTGACGGCTAAATCACAGCTGAATTTGGGCTGTCAGTGAAAATTTGGTAGACATCTAACCATAGCCAAAGTGTAGACGTCATCAATTATACGGCTATGTAGAAACCATGTCCAAAAAATGGAGATAAACATATTTTAATTACTGTTGACTCTCCATACGTGATTGAATATCATACCGCACGCCATCTGCAACAGCGAAAATGACATTTAATCAATTTCAAAATTAAATCGGCTAGATTTGGGTTACATGTAGCTAGACTAAATCGGAGCTAAATATAGCCAATACGTTTAAATCACGACTATTGCTTGCTGGGTAATGTCTCGTTCTGAAGAACATCACAGTTCAACAACAATCAACAAGAGATACATACATTGAGGGACCGCAGGACTCCCTGGACCTGGACTCCAGGGATCTTGGTGAACCAGGAAGCAGCCAAGTTCCTGGTGACCAGCAGCTCCAAGTTGATCGGCTGGAGGATCTCGATGTCGGGCTGAGAGGCGTCTTGCTTCAGTGTGGTTCTAAAATCACATTCGTTCAACATTTAATCAGCTTCTGTTTCATCAGCAGTGACTTCCTGTTGGTGCGTTTAAAGACATCCAATCAGAACACACAGAAATTCATTCTTCACTGCATCTCTGTTTTAACGTTCTGTTCTTCCGTCATCTCCTCTCTGTAGAGAACTGGGTGAATTTCTGCCTGATGAAGATTTAAAAAAGATCTTCAGTCGAACTCACTCAGAAACTGGTCATATGTTCAGACCTGCGCCTGTGTCAGCAGTGCTCTCTGCCGTCAAATGTCTACCAATTCAGAGTCAAGTCTTTCTTTCCACAGAACAAAAATAAGACGATGAAAATGGTGTTTTGATTATAACTAATACTTATTTTTAACTCCACACTTGTTCTGGCGCTTGTGTTCACAGATGAGAGTAGCCACACTGCTCACCTGAGCAGCGCTGCTCAGGTGAGCAGTGTGGCTCGCTACACCTAGTGACGTAGTAGTGTTATGACTCAGAAGACAGGAGAATGCTCTCAAGAAGTTCTCGCTGTGTTCTCGGACTCTGGAGTTCTGTGTTTATACCTGGACAACTTCAGCTGAGTCAGACGGACGTCCATCTTCTCCATGACGGCGGGGAGAGAGAACCCTTCCACTGGCAGCAGAGAGAAGCTGTTCCCCACCGTGATCAGACCCAGGTCCACCATCACGGCGTTCTCGGAGGTGGAGGACTGGGGGATGATGATGAGCGGAGCCTTCAGCTTGATGTCCATGGACAGACGGAAACTCTTCTGGGCGAAGCCTCGGACGCTGGATGCCGCCTTCTCCGCTGCCTGAGCCGTGGCGGCGCTCAGAGCTTCTTTAGCCGTCTGGAAGTTATCGATGAACATCTGAGGAACATAAACCAATCAGGAGTGAGCGGCATCACATGATGAAGGGTTAGAGAGGAACACCATGAAGGAGCGAAGGCAGAGGGAGCCAATGAGAGGCGTTCACTGCCTGCAGGGAGTTTACACCATCATTTCTGTTTCACAAACCTTCACCTGATATGAACCTCAGACTAAGAACTGCAGGTTCATTCTGTATTCGATCATCAGCTGACTGAAGATCATGAATTTTAAGAGAAGCATGGGAACGTTAACAGTCGTGTTGGTTCATATCATTACATGTTTTGTTTCTGGAACAGAAATGAGTTCATAAACTTCAGAACCATTTTTAAGGAGGGAAGTGAGGTCACACAGGCACAGGAGGTCATGTGATGGGAGGGTGGGGGCGGGGCGCTGATGGAGTGACTTGCATAGCACTGATGGAGGAAGTGAGCTCTGGTAACTGCTGTGCATGAAAGATGTTCCTTCCTGCCACCATCAACCTGTCAGCATCCTACAGACAGAGCGCTATATTCAACGTTCTCTCGGGCTCAGATGGGTGGAGTTTAAAGTTTAAGGGACAAGGTGATTTACAGCTGTTTGTGAGGCCTTCTGCCTTGGACAGACTCTCAGTCTCAGTCTGGGGACATTTTGGTTAAAATGTGTGAAGTGTTTTCTTTTAGAAAAACAGATTTTAAAGAACTGGAGGAAACACGTTATCAGAGGACGTTTGAAGGTCACACATCTGTGACAGTAAAATTCTGCAGCCATGAAGAACAGATTAACAACGATATTGTTTTATCCTGCAGCTCCCTGAAGTCCAGTTCAGACCAAAGATTCATGACGATATGAAACCGTTTCAGAACGTAGCAGAGAAAAGTGTCAGTGTTGTGAACTGGCCGGTCTGAGCTCAACTCGGGCCGCCTGATGATGTCACCTGACACTCAGCTGGTCAAATGGCCGGCGGCTGGTTTTAAAGCATGTCACCTGTTTCAACAGCCAATCAGCTTGTAGTGAAGTCTGCTGCGGCAGGTGCTCCATCCCCGCCAAGCCCTGTTTCCACCGGTTATTATATTATTGTGGCGTATTGATTATGAATACAGTCCATCTGATGCTGGTTTTGTTTCATCACTGTAGCCAGTATCTCACTATCACTATCCTCATTCAGATTTTAAGAAGCTACAAATTATATTCAGCCACAAAATAAGTCTGAAAAGCAGCAAATCAGAACGAAGTACAGAGAGTTGTTGACTAGAGATGATACACCGTCTCATGGTGGTCACTTCCTGTCGACGTTACAGATCAGAAGCACAGAGAGTCGTTGACTAGAGATGATACTCCGTCTCATGGTGGTCACTTCCTGTCAGCGTTACAGATCAGAAGCACAGAGAGTCGTTGACTAGAGATGATACACCGTCTCATGGCGGTCACTTCCTGTCGACGTTACAGATCAGAAGCACAGAGAGTCGTTGACTAGAGATGATACATCGTCTCATGGTGGTCACTTCCTGTCAACGTTACAGATCAGAAGCACAGAGAGTCGTTGACTAGAGATGATACGCCGTCTCATGGTGGTCACTTCCTGTCAACGTTACAGATCAGAAGCACAGAGAGTCGTTGACTAGAGATGATACGCCGTCTCATGGTGGTCACTTCCTGTCAACGTTACAGATCAGAAGCACAGAGAGTCGTTGACTAGAGATGATACGCCGTCTCATGGTGGTCACTTCCTGTCGACGTTACAGATCAGAAGCACAGAGAGTCGTTGACTAGAGATGATACATCGTCTCATGGCGGTCACTTCCTGTCGACGTTACAGATCAGAAGCACAGAGAGTTGTTGACTAGAGATGATACATCGTCTCATGGTGGTCACTTCCTGTCAGCGTTACAGATCAGAAGCACAGAGAGTTGTTGACTAGAGATGATACGCCGTCTCATGGTGGTCACTTCCTGTCAACGTTACAGATCAGAAGCACAGAGAGTCGTTGATTAGAGATGATACGCCGTCTCACGGCGGTCACTTCCTGTCAACGTTACAGATCAGAAGCGCAGAGAGTTGTTGACTAGAGATGATACGCCGTCTCATGGTGGTCACTTCCTGTCGACGTTACAGAGCAGAAGCACAGAGAGTCGTTGACTAGAGATGATACGCCGTCTCATGGCGGTCACTTCCTTTCGACGTTACAGATCAGAAGCGCAGAGAGTCGTTGACTAGAGATGATACGCCGTCTCATGGCGGTCACTTCCTGTCCACGTTACAGATCAGAAGCGCAGAGAATCGTTGACTAGAGATGATACGCCGTCTCATGGCGGTCACTTCCTGTCAGCGTTACAGATCAGAAGCACAGAGAGTCGTTGACTAGAGATGATACGCCGTCTCATCGTGGTCACTTCCTGTCAATCGCCAGCTTTTTACTACGTTACAGAACAGAGCGTTGACAGTAGTTAGTTTGAACTCATCATGAATCTTTGGTCTGAACATGATTTTAATGGCAGACAGCAAAGACGCATCTTAAAAACACAAAGGCACTGAATCAGCACTGTCAAAATAAATATAAAAAACAAATAAAATTCAAAGCTTTTTTTTTATTTCTCTGTGAAGTCCTTTGAATTGTCCCAGAGTCTGAAATGTTCTCAAATAAGCTGCTGATTAGTAACTTCAGATGGATCCTGAGAAAGTATCAAAGAGCCATATCTGTGAATCATGTTGTTTTGTGTGAGCTGACAGAGAAAGAGGAAAAGGAGGAAAAGGAGGAGGAGGAAGATATTACAGATAATTAATGTTCTTAGTTCAGACACATCTGCTGCTGTCAGGGAACACAACAAACCACAAACTCAGGATCCAAACTAAGGCTGCATTACAGATCGACAGTTGGTTCCATGTGATCAATCAGCAGCTCGTTTCTGATCTCCATCCTGTCTCATCAACACAAAGCATCTTCGTGTTTGGTTCTGGTTTGTGTAAAAAACTGTTCTCATGTAGGTTTCCTCTTCTCCGTTCCTCTGAGTTCAAACATGTTGTTCAGCGTTTAAAAACCAGACGCAGGGCAGAGTGAGGGGTTAGTTACTGATTACTGATTGATGATGTTTAAGGTGGACTGAATGTGCAGTGGAGTCGCTGAGTGAAGCTAAAGCAGAAGGTTTGATGCAGTTCAGAGCTGCATGCTGGGAGCTGTACCTCATCAGCAGACGAATACTGAAAGCTAAAAGAAGCCTGAAAAAACAAAACACACCAACAAGACGAGAAACATGAGACACTGTAGAGAGACATGCAGAGGACGGAGACAGACATCACAGATCAAAGGTCAAATCTAAAACTGATCAGGGCCCGTATTCACAAAGAATCCTAAGACTAAGAGTAGCTCTTAGTGACGTCATTCAAAGAAAAATCTTAGAATTCCTTGAATTCTAAGATTTTTCTTAGAATTTTCCCTTGGTAAGATAAAAGTTATTCACAAAGCATCTTAGGCCTTAAGAGAGCTCCTACGGTGAAAAACTGTTCAGAGGAGGGAGGAGGACTTTTAAGAAGCCTAAGAGTGTCTTAAACAGAGAAGATGGCGGAAAGACAGAGAGGAAGGAGAGATATTCTCCGTATATTGAACGACAGTGATTTAATAAGACGCTACCGGCTTGATCGTGCAGGGATAATGTTTGTGGTTGACCTCATCAGGGATGAGCTTACTTTTCCCACCCAGCGTAGTAACGCAGTAACGCCCGCTTTGGATTGCAGCACGTACCAGCGCTTCTCACACTCATTGCTTGTGCGTAAAAGGAGAGGGAATGAAGCATTGATTTGTCGGGCAATGCGCTCCCAAGTCTGCCTCTTCCCTTGTGCCGTGATCCCGGGACCGAATTTCCCTCTTAAAGCTCCGCTGTTCTCCTCCACGAGCTGTGCCAACAGCAGGCACTGCTCTTCTGTCCAGTTCGGCTTTCTCGCTCTTTTTTTCTCCATTTCATTCATTGTTTTGGTCATTCTGCCAAATCAAACCGCTTTTTACAAGGAGGCCAGCAATCACAGTAACTGCTGACAGCTGAGTCTGCGTCCACCATTAATATCAAATAGATTAAGCAGTAAAATTACCAGCATGGCGAGTAAACATAACATTAAGTAAATCAATATAATAATCGGCATGTGAATGAGGTACGTTCAAACATTTTGAAGCTGTGTAACAATTAATTTAATTTTGCTGAGTTTCATCATCCTGACATAAAATTATTTTCACGATTACACATTTCTTAATACAGTCTACGTTCTATGATCGGTTCATTTCACTGTCCATTCATTACTAGGAGCGCATTTGTTTTTTTCTTTTTGTAACAACCAATCACAGCTTTTAGAAGACTGCGTCATACCTAGCAACGGGATCAACCACACCTCCTCACTAAGATAAAAGTTTCTGTCCCCTCCTTGCTCAGAGTTGCTCTCAGAAACTTCACTCTTAAGCTAAGATTCCTTGCTAGGAATTTTTAGGCTAAGTTAGGAGCTCTCTGAGAGGACTCTGAGAATCTTTGTGACTACGGGCCCAGAACTCTAAAAATGTAGCCTCAAATATTTCCTGATTTAAACTCTAAACGACCTCTGACGCTTCAGATCTCATCCTGCTCACAGTCTGAATGTTTCACAGTTATGATAATAACCTGAGTTCAAACACACACCAGCTCTATCTCTAACTCAAAAATCTGATCAGCAGTCTAAAGCTGCCTTCACGCCTCACCTGTTGGATTAAAACCAACTCAGTTCTGTTTGTTAGTACAGTTCATTTGGGATGGTCTGAAAGCTGTTGATCGAACACTGGTCTGGATCAAACAACTGAACCGAGGCCTAGGGTTGGGCGATACACTACACTATACAACACTACACAACCCTACATTACACAATACTACACTACACAACCCTACATTACACGATACTATACTATACTATACTATACTATATTATACTACACTATACAACTACACTACACTACACAACCCTACATTACACTATACTATACTATACTACACTGTATTTCACTACACTACACAACCCTACATTACACAATACTATACTATACTACACTACACTACACAACCCGACATTACACAATACTATACTATACTACACTGTATTTCACTACACTACACAACCCTACATTACACTATACTATACTATACTACACTGTATTTCACTACACTACACAACCCTACATTACACAATACTATACTATACTACACTGTATTTCACTACACTACACAACCCGACATTACACAATACTATACTATACTATACTTCACTACACTACACAACCCTACGCTACACAACCCAACATTACAAAATACTATACTATACGATACTACACTATACTACACTACACAACCCGACATTACACAATACTATACTATACTACACTGTATTTCACTACACTACACAACCCTACATTACACAATACTATACTATACTATACTATACTATACTACACAACCCTACATTTCACAATACTATACTATACTATACTATACCATACTACCCTATACTACACTACACAACCCTACATTACGCAATACTATACTATACTATACTACACAACCCTACATTACACAATACTATACTATACTATACTATACTATACTATACTATACTATACTATACTGTACTATACTGTACTACCCTATACTACACTAGACAACCCTACATTACGCAATACTATACTATGCTACATTACACTACACTATACAATACAATACAATACAATACTATACTATACTACACTATACTACGCTACACTACACTACACTACACTACACTACACAACCCTACATTACGCAATACTATACTATGCTACATTACACTACACTATACAATACAATACAATACTATACTATACTACACTATACAATACAATACAATACTATACTATACTATACTATATATACAACCCTACATTACACAACACTATACTATACTATACTGTACTACCCTATACTACACTAGACAACCCTACATTACACAATACTATACTATACTACACTACACAACCCTATATTAAACAATACTATATTATACTATACTATACAACCTTACATTACACAATACTACACTATACTCTAAATACTATACTATACTACACTATACTACACAACCCTACATTACGCAATACTATACTACACTATACTACGCTACACTACACTATACAACCCTACATTACGCAATACTATACTATGCTACATTACACTACACTATACAATACAATACTATACTATACTACATATACACATATACAACCCTACATTACACAATACTATACTATACTATATTATACTATACTATACTGTACTACCCTATACTACACTAGACGACCCTACATTACACAATACTATACTATACTACACTACACTACACAACCCTACATTACACAATACTATACTATACTACACTACACTACACAACCCTACATTACACAATACTATACTATACTATACTATACTTTGCTAAAGCCCTGTGAGGCAAATTTTGATTAGTGATATTGGGCTTTATAAATAAAACTGATTGATTGATATACTATACTATACTACACTACACTGCACTTGATTGACAACTTTCACACCAGCCCAAACAAACCACACTAACAAACAGACCTGGTTCATTTTCACCAAACAAAACAGGTCAGGTGAGAAAAGACTCTACGAAAACACTGAGTTCTAATCTGAGAATTTACAACAGTAAAATAATCTAATATTCTGCAGTCGGTGACTTCCTGTTAGAATCATCTGACAAACACACGACATGATTTAGTCAGAACAAACATATCGATAAATATTCTCTGAAAACACAAACACACAAATACACACATGTAGAAATACTATCTGTGTGTAGTGTGTAGGGTAAGGACATGTGTGTAGTGTGTAATATAAGAACATGTGTGTAGTATAAGGACATGTGTGTAATGTGTAATATAAGAATATGTGAGTAGTGTGTAGTATTAGGACAAGTGTGTAGTGTGTAATATAAGGACGTGTGTGTAGTGTGTAGTATTAGGACATGTGTGTAGTGTAAGGATATGTGTGTAGTGTGTAATATAAGAACATGTGAGTAGTGTGTAGTATTAGGACGTGTGTAGTGTGTAATATCAGGACATGTGTGTAGTGTGTAGTGTAAGGACATGTGTGTAGTGTGTAATATAAGAATATGTGAGTAGTGTGTAGTATTAGGACATGTGTGTAGTGTGTAATATCAGGACATGTGTGTAGTGTGTAATATAAGAACATGTGTGTAGTGTGTAATATCAGGACATGTGTGTAGTGTGTAATATAAGAACATGTGTGTAGTGTGTAATATAAGGACGTGTGTAGTGTGTGGTATAAGGGCATGTGTGTAGTGTGTAGTATTAGGACGTGTGTTTAGTGTGTAGTGTGTAATATAAGGACGTGTGTGTAGTGTGTAATATAAGAACATGTGAGTAGTGTGTAGTGTGTAATATAAGAACATGTGAGTAGTGTGTAGTATTAGGACATGTGTGTAGTGTGTAATATAAGGACATGTGTGTAGTGTGTAGTATAGGAACATGTTTAGTATCTGACCAGCAGCGACATGAGGAACTTGTGCAGGTAGATGATCTGGATGCAGCCCAGACGCATCGTGACCTTCCCGTCCACCTTCGACATGTCGCTGTAACCCTCCCCCTCCGTCGCCCCCGGAAACAAGGAGAGTTTGAAGCTGAACACTTCCTCACCCACAATGGACACAGCCTGGGGAGGGAGAGGAGGGGGAAAAAGAGGAGGGGGAGGCAGGTCAGCATCACCTCACAGAGATCAAGACAACAGCAGCAGCAGCAGCAGCAGCTTCAGAGCCACGGCACAGCTCTGAAGAGGAAGAATACAAAGTGATGACATCAGAATCTGAGATGATGTAATAAAGTCTCAGACCTTCCTGTGGATGGTTCGGGGGTTGACGTCAGTGACCACGATGTCTCGCAGTCGAGCAAACACCTGCGTCTCCTTCACCTGCACTAACACGGATGCATCGATTCCTGTGGGAGTCACATGATGATGTAACGAGCGCTCTGTCAGCTCACCTCACTCTCTATTGGACCTGATGTGTTTTTATTTCATACCTTGGACTCTGATGTCGGCGATGCTGCAGCAATCGTCACACACTTCCACGTGGAAACAACCCAACATGGCGAACAGTTTGAAGCTGAACACGCCACCATCTTTGGCCCCTTTAGACACTGCAGAGAGAGCAGAGACACTTCCTGTCTCGTCCACAGCATCAGACACACTGACACACCTGAGAGCAGGAGGTGGTGACTCACCTGTCCGGCTCTGTCCGGCCTTCTCCACCTGCTTCTTAATGTCTCTGTCTCGGCCTGTAGTGAGCTGCGGCGGCACAGCGCTGTTCAGGTAGTTGATGGTTGACAGCAGAGCTTTGGTGTGAAGAAGGAAGTCCAGAGAGGAAAACTCCACCTGAGACAGCAGCAGGTAAACAGATCTTCAGATCTAACAGACAGGTGCGGAGTCACAGGATTTAAACTCTACGTTACAACACTGATGATGACGGTGCCCTGATGACTGAGCGTCTCACTGACACGTCACAAACATAGACACTTCCTGTGTTTCTGAGCATTTTTACTGATTTTAATCTTTACGTTGATTTTTAACGTTGTCAGTGTGCTGAATGTTCAAACTCGCTGCTAACTGCCTCCTGTTGGCATGGAAACTGACTCCACCCACCTTCAGTGTTTGTTCTGTGTTGTTGAACAGAGTCTGGAAGCTGGGACCACCGGGGTCGGCCTGCAGGACCACACACACACACACACGTTAACAGGTGAACCAGAGTGTGTTTATGTGTGTGTTTGTTAGTGAGTCTTTGTTCAGACTGAACGGCAGCGTGATGTTGTCACAGTTTGTGTGTGTGATGTAGATCAGGTGTGACGTAGGTCAGGTGTGTATTAGATCAGGTGTGACGTAGGTCAGGTGTGTATTAGATCAGGTGTGATGTAGGTCAGGCGTGACATAGGTCAGGTGTGATGTAGATCAGGTGTGACGTAAGTCAGGTGTGTATTAGATCAGGTGTGATGTAGATCAGGTGTGTGTGTGTGTGGTCTCACCTTGATGAACTCCACCTTAAGCAAGTCGGAGCTCTGCTGCTCTGAGGAGCTAATCAAGTGGAGAGGACGATTCCTGCCATCTGAAGATAAACAACAACACAAACATTACCTGGTTAGAGGGCGGACACACCTGAACAGGTGAGTCTCAGTTCTGTCCTGGTTCTACAGGATCAGGACTGTTCATGTGTTCATTAATAATCAATCAGTCTGATCTAAAAAAAAAAAAAAAAAAAGTAATCATAGTTATCAGAGTAATCAAAGTAATCTAAGTAATAAGAAACATTTAATCTGGATTAAAGTCTGAATGTTTACACATCCTCTGGAGGAGGTCTGAGACTCTATGAAGATGAACTGATGATGAAAAGATGTAAATAACATACGATATGAAAACATTAAAACTCGTCTGAACTTAATGTGACGGAGCTGAAACAGACGTCAGGTAACAGACTCAGCTGAACGTGACGGACCAGTTGTCCACCTGCCGACACCTTAATACCTGACTCTATCAGATGACCACTGACATCAGTCAGCTGTACGTCACCTGGAACGTCACAGTAGTCGAGTGTGACTCTGCGCAGGTAAGAGGTAACGTTTAGGTCGAAGCTCCGCCTCTTCCCTTCAGCTCCCAGCTGACAGACGCTGAGACACAGGATGGTCTTCTCCTGGTCCACCTGCCGAGTCAGCTCCAACAGCACCTGAACACACCACAGGACACACACACACACAGGTGTCTCACATGGACTAAACATGAAATTGATCTGAGAGCAGAGACAAACAAACAAACAAACCTCTTTAACTTCGAACTTAAAGTGAAGGTCTGTGAGTTCATCCACAGCTGAGCGCTGAGGATCTTCATCAGTTGACCTCTCACTGGCGTCTTCATCAGAATCTGAGAGACAACAAACAGCAGTTATGACATTATCATCATAATAACAATTTATTACAGTTACACACTGATACATTTTTTTTTACTTCCTCAGCTTGAAGAAACACGTGTGAGTTTAGAAATGAAATAAAAACACAGTCTATTGATTCTTTGTTTTCATGACTGTTCAACGGCCAATCAGAGTGCAGACAGCACTGACCTGTTTCCATGGTGTCGAGAAGCGCAGGATGAAGGTTGAGCACTCGTGGTCTGGCCTCCGCCAAGGACAGCACCTGTAGCAGGAAACATGTCCAAATATGGTGATGTCAGTCTGGAATCTGAGCGTCACTCCCAACTTCCTGTGTCACTCCTTAAACTCCTCCCCCTCACGTTTCTGTATGTACGCTGTCACTCCTTAGACTCCTCCCCCGCACGTCTCTGAACGTACGCTGTCATTCCTTAAACTCCTCCCCCTCATGTCTCTGAACTCGTTCTGTCACTCCTTAAACTCCTCCCCCTCACGTCTCTGAACTCGTTCTGTCACTCCTTAGACTCCTCCCCCGCACGTCTCTGAACGTACGCTGTCATTCCTTAAACTCCTCCCCCTCACGTCTCTGAACTCGTTCTGTCACTCCTTAAACTCCTCCCCCTCACGTCTCTGAACTCGTTCTGTCACTCCTTAAACTCCTCCCCCTCACGTCTCTGAATGTACGCTGTCACTCCTTAAACTCCTCCCCCTCATGTCTTTGAACTCATGCTGTCACTCCTTAAACTCCTCCCCCTCACGTCTCTGAACTCGTTCTGTCACTCCTTAAACTCCTCCCCCTCACGTCTCTGAATGTAAGCTGTCACTCCTTAAACTCCTCCCCCTCACGTCTCTGAACTCGTTCTGTCACTCCTTAAACTCCTCCCCCTCATGTCTCTGAACTCGTTCTGTCACTCCTTAAACTCCTCCCCCTCATGTCTCTGAACTCGTTCTGTCACTCCTTAAACCCCTCCCCCTCATGTCTCTGAACTCATGCTGTCACTCCTTAAACTCCTCCCCCTCATGTCTCTGAACTCATGCTGTCACTCCTTAAACTCCTCCCCCCGCCCTGAATGTTCCCCTTCAGTCTTTGAAACATTTGCCCATCACTCCCCGAATCTCTCTGACTGAACTTTAACTTGGTCCAAAACGCTCACTGTGACAGTTTTAGTTCCTGATTGGTGTGTTTCTTTCAGGGGGCGTGGCTACAGTTAGACCAGACTGTACCAGGTGTACCTTCTGTGTGGGGGTGGAGGGAGAGGAGTCCATGTTGGGTAGCGGGATGCTGTCAATCAGATCCAGAACGTTGTGGATCTTCTGGTCTGAGATCTTGACGTGCAGCAGCGGCAACTCCCCTGACACCTTGAACCTGAAACACAAACAGGTAACAGTCAGAAGGTGAGTCAGCAAAGAGACTGGACACCTGTCCACAGGTACAAGTCCCACCTGGGCATCCTGGCGTCCTTCTCCACCATACACTTGGCCAGCTGGACGGTGAAGTCCATCGGCTGGAGGATGTGTTGGACTGATGAACCCTGCAGACGAGCAGACTTCCAGGCCTCACCTGGAATCCATTCACACCTGGTTTAATCACACACAGACTTCCAGGAAGTCGTGTGTGTGTGTCTGTGTGTGTGTCGGTAGCATACCTGACTTGCTGTAGAGCACCTGGACTCGTCTTAACTCCACGTTGTATCTCTCATAGGCTCGATCCATGATCTCCTCCAGAGAGGAGAAGGAGGACAAAGATGAGCTGATCCCGCTCTGCTCGATGCTGTTCAACTACACACACACACACACACACACACACACACACACAAAAGTTCAACCAAACATAACCTGAACACAAACATCAACATCTGGACAGTAAATACATCAGTTCTTCAGTTTGTTTTCAGCCCAAAGGAAAAATATCAAATTTTAAAATTTAGGTTAAAAACCCCAAAAACACCCGTCACTGAAAATCACAAACAACCGAGGGATTCAGGTAAAAAAACAAAATTTGGACAAAAATCTAAAACTGCGACTGACACCTGACCAGAACGTCTGAACATTAAAACACATCTGGATGAAAAGAAATAAAATCAGAGGTGGAACCAAAAAATCTGAGAACAAACGGGAAACCTGACAAACCCTGAACTTTAATTTGACCTCTGAGGGTGGAGCTACAGAGGACGCAGTGATGTTCGTCCTCTGAGGGTGGCGATACAGAGGACGCTGTGAGGTTTGTCCTCTGATGGTGGAGCTACAGAGGACGCTGTGAGGTTTGTCCTCTGATGGTGGTGATACAGAGGACGCTGTGAGGTTTGTCCTCTGAGGGTGGCGATACAGAGGACGCTGTGAGTTTCGTCCTCTGAGGGTGGAGCTACAGAGGACGCTGTGAGTTTCGTCCTCTGAGGGTGGAGCTACAGAGGACGCTGTGAGGTTTGTCCTCTGATGGTGGAGCTACAGAGGACGCTGTGAGGTTCGTCCTCTGAGGGTGGCGATACAGAGGACGCTGTGAGGTTTGTCCTCTGATGGTGGAGCTACAGAGGACGCTGTGAGGTTTGTCCTCTGATGGTGGTGATACAGAGGACGCTGTGAGGTTTGTCCTCTGAGGGTGGCGATACAGAGGACGCTGTGAGGTTTGTCCTCTGATGGTGGAGCTACAGAGGACGCTGTGAGGTTTGTCCTCTGATGGTGGAGCTACAGAGGACGCTGTGAGTTTCGTCCTCTGAGGGTGGAGCTACAGAGGACGCTGTGAGGTTTGTCCTCTGATGGTGGAGCTACAGAGGACGCTGTGAGGTTTGTCCTCTGAGGGTGGCGATACAGAGGACGCTGTGAGGTTCGTCCTCTGAGGGTGGCGATACAGAGGACGCTGTGAGGTTTGTCCTCTGATGGTGGAGCTACAGAGGACGCTGTGAGGTTTGTCCTCTGATGGTGGAGCTACAGAGGACGCTGTGAGGTTTGTCCTCTGAGGGTGGCGATACAGAGGACGCTGTGAGGTTTGTCCTCAGAGGGTGGCGATACAGAGGACGCTGTGAGGTTTGTCCTCAGAGGGTGGCGATACAGAGGACGCTGTGAGGTTCGTCCTCTGATGGTGGAGCTACAGAGGACGCTGTGAGGTTTGTCCTCTGAGGGTGGCGATACAGAGGACGCTGTGAGGTTCGTCCCTTGAGGGTGGAGCTACAGAGGACGCTGTGAGGTTTGTCCTCAGAGGGTGGCGATACAGAGGACGCTGTGAGGTTTGTCCTCTGATGGTGGAGCTACAGAGGACGCTGTGAGGTTTGTCCTCTGAGGGTGGTGATACAGAGGACGCTGTGAGGTTTGTCCTCTGATGGTGGAGCTACAGAGGACGCTGTGAGGTTCGTCCTCTGAGGGTGGCGATACAGAGGACGCTGTGAGGTTCGTCCTCTGAGGGTGGAGCTACAGAGGACGCTGTGAGGTTTGTCCTCTGAGGGTGGTGATACAGAGGACGCTGTGAGGTTTGTCCTCAGAGGGTGGAGCTACAGAGGACGCTGTGAAGTTTGTCCTCTGAGGGTGGAGCTACAGAGGACGCTGTGAGGTTCGTCCTCTGAGGGTGGTGATACAGAGGACGCTGTGAGGTTTGTCCTCTGATGGTGGAGCTACAGAGGACGCTGTGAGGTTTGTCCTCTGAGGGTGGCGATACAGAGGACGCTGTGAGGTTCGTCCTCTGATGGTGGAGCTACAGAGGACGCTGTGAGGTTCGTCCTCTGAGGGTGGAGCTACAGAGGACGCTGTGAGGTTTGTCCTCTGAGGGTGGTGATACAGAGGACGCTGTGAGGTTTGTCCTCTGAGGGTGGTGATACAGAGGACGCTGTGAGGTTTGTCCTCTGATGGTGGAGCTACAGAGGACGCTGTGAGGTTTGTCCTCTGAGGGTGGAGCTACAGAGGACGCTGTGAGGTTTGTCCTCTGATGGTGGAGCTACAGAGGACGCTGTGAGGTTTGTCCTCAGAGGGTGGCAATACAGAGGACGCTGTGAGGTTTGTCCTCAGAGGGTGGCGATACAGAGGACGCTGTGAGGGTTTGTCCTCAGAGGGTGGCGATACAGAGGACGCTGTGAGGTTTGTCCTCTGAGGGTGGAGCTACAGAGGACGCTGTGAGGTTTGTCCTCTGAGGGTGGAGCTACAGAGGACGCTGTGAGGTTTGTCCTCTGATGGTGGAGCTACAGAGGACGCTGTGAGGTTTGTCCTCTGAGGGTGGCGATACAGCGGACGCTGTGAGGTTTGTCCTCAGAGGGTGGCGATACAGAGGACGCTGTGAGGTTCGTCCTCTGATGGTGGAGCTACAGAGGACGCTGTGAGGTTTGTCCTCTGATGGTGGAGCTACAGAGGACGCTGTGAGGTTTGTCCTCAGAGGGTGGCAATACAGAGGACGCTGTGAGGTTTGTCCTCAGAGGGTGGCGATACAGAGGACGCTGTGAGGGTTTGTCCTCAGAGGGTGGCGATACAGAGGACGCTGTGAGGTTTGTCCTCTGATGGTGGAGCTACAGAGGACGCTGTGAGGTTTGTCCTCTGAGGGTGGAGCTACAGAGGATGCTGTGAGGTTTGTCCTCTGATGGTGGAGCTACAGAGGACGCTGTGAGGTTTGTCCTCTGAGGGTGGCGATACAGAGGACGCTGTGAGGTTCGTCCTCTGAGGGTGGAGCTACAGAGGACGCTGTGAGGTTTGTCCTCTGAGGGTGGTGATACAGAGGACGCTGTGAGGTTTGTCCTCTGATGGTGGAGCTACAGAGGACGCTGTGAGGTTTGTCCTCTGAGGGTGGCGATACAGAGGACGCTGTGAGGTTTGTCCTCTGAGGGTGGAGCTACAGAGGACGCTGTGAGGTTTGTCCTCTGAGGGTGGAGCTACAGAGGACGCTGTGAGGTTTGTCCTCTGAGGGTGGAGCTACAGAGGACGCTGTGAGGTTTGTCCTCTGATGGTGGAGCTACAGAGGACGCTGTGAGGTTTGTCCTCTGAGGGTGGCGATACAGCGGACGCTGTGAGGTTTGTCCTCAGAGGGTGGCGATACAGAGGACGCTGTGAGGTTCGTCCTCTGATGGTGGAGCTACAGAGGACGCTGTGAGGTTTGTCCTCTGATGGTGGAGCTACAGAGGACGCTGTGAGGTTTGTCCTCTGAGGGTGGCGATACAGAGGACGCTGTGAGGTTTGTCCTCAGAGGGTGGCGATACAGAGGACGCTGTGAGGTTTGTCCTCTGAGGGTGGAGCTACAGAGGACGCTGTGAGGTTTGTCCTCTGATGGTGGAGCTACAGCGGACACTGTGAGGTTTGTCCTCTGAGGGTGGTGATACAGAGGACGCTGTGAGGTTTGTCCTCTGAGGGTGGTGATACAGAGGACGCTGTGAGGTTTGTCCTCTGAGGGTGGAGCTACAGAGGACGCTGTGAGGTTTGTCCTCTGAGGGTGGAGCTACAGAGGACGCTGTGAGGTTTGTCCTCAGAGGGTGGAGCTACAGAGGACGCTGTGAGGTTTGTCCTCAGAGGGTGGCAATACTGAGGACCCTGTGAGGTTTGTCCTCTGATGGTGGAGCTACAGAGGACGCTGTGAGGTTTGTCCTCTGAGGGTGGCGATACAGAGGACGCTGTGAGGTTTGTCCTCTGAGGGTGGAGCTACAGAGGACGCTGTGAGGTTTGTCCTCTGATGGTGGAGCTACAGAGGACGCTGTGAGGTTTGTCCTCTGAGGGTGGCGATACAGAGGACGCTGTGAGGTTTGTCCTCTGAGGGTGGCGATACAGCGGACGCTGTGAGGTTTGTCCTCAGAGGGTGGCGATACAGAGGACGCTGTGAGGTTCGTCCTCTGATGGTGGAGCTACAGAGGACGCTGTGAGGTTTGTCCTCTGATGGTGGAGCTACAGAGGACGCTGTGAGGTTTGTCCTCAGAGGGTGGCGATACAGAGGACGCTGTGAGGTTTGTCCTCAGAGGGTGGAGCTACAGAGGACGCTGTGAGGTTTGTCCTCAGAGGGTGGCGATACAGAGGACGCTGTGAGGTTTGTCCTCTGAGGGTGGAGCTACAGAGGACGCTGTGAGGTTTGTCCTCTGATGGTGGAGCTACAGCGGACACTGTGAGGTTTGTCCTCTGAGGGTGGTGATACAGAGGACGCTGTGAGGTTTGTCCTCTGATGGTGGAGCTACAGAGGACGCTGTGAGGTTTGTCCTCTGAGGGTGGAGCTACAGAGGACGCTGTGAGGTTTGTCCTCTGAGGGTGGAGCTACAGAGGACGCTGTGAGGTTTGTCCTCAGAGGGTGGTGATACAGAGGACGCTGTGAGGTTTGTCCTCAGAGGGTGGCGATACAGAGGACGCTGTGAGGTTTGTCCTCTGAGGGTGGAGCTACAGAGGACCGATGCCTTTTAAACTCTGAGTCTGTGTTTAAATTTTGTTTAATTAAAATATCTGTTCATGAGAACCTGAAAAAAAACACATCAAATTTGACGTTAAAAAACGACAGTTGTTAGTGTTAACATCAAATTTGACTGAAAACCAGGAACTTGAAGGAAACACCTCTCAACTGCAGACAGGAACCAATATTTTAAAAATAATAAAAATCACAAATATTGTTAAAAACAAACTAAATATTTGGTGATCATGTGACCTGAAGGTAAAACAGGTCTGATAAAACCAGGACTAACCTGTAAACTGCCAAAGTCCACGATGATGAGGTCTGATGAGTCACTGTAGAAACCAGACTTTGGAACCAGCAGGTAGGATGGCTTCAGGTCGATCCTCAGGTCCAGGACCTTTCTGGTCTCAATGATGTGAGACAAACCTGAGAGAGACCAGAATCCAACAGTCAGACTGAGCTCTAGACTATAATCAGGACAGTAATAATCAGACTCAGCTGTAGGCCTGAGGTGGTCGATCCTCTAGGGATCATGAACCTTTGAACCAATCACTGAGACCGTCTGATAGACCTTCATCCTTCAGCTGATGTATCTTTGTTCAACGGACCTGTGGCCGTCTTCTCTTTGATCTCCTCCAGTTTGGAGAGCGTGGCCGAGGTCAGGATCTCCAGGTCGACACCTTTCCCCGTCTTAAAGAAGTCAGCCATACTGTTCACCGTCACCTGGAGGACGGAAAGCAGGAAACAAACATCAGTTCTGTTTCCAGACTGATGAACACATGAGAACATGACAGATCTGAGGTCAGATGGTGCTTTGTGTTTTACCGCGTCGTAGATGATCTCGACGGGCTGAGAGTGGACTCGCAGCAGCTGGTCGGAGGCGCTCTCCTCTGGGTTTATCTCAAACACCACACTGAGCAGAGAGGAAGAGGAGTCCCCCACCGAGGCAATGAGCGAGGGTACCGCCCCCTGCTGCTGTAAACCAGTCACATACCAGTGCTCCAGCGCCGCCTCCACCCTGAGGACAGCACACAGCTTTATGTCCACAGCACTGCGGGGATTGAACCTGTGACTTGTGGTCACATGATGCTGCTGAGACTCACCTGAAGGCCTGGGCGCCGGGTCTCTGAGATATCTTGGTGCTGAGGTCGATCATCTGGACTTTGAGGATCTCTGGAACGTCTGGCTGCTCTCTGATCGTCACAGAGGTTCTGAACAGCTGGAAGGTGACGATAACCGCCACGTACTGAACGCACACAGGCACACAGAGGTCAACCCAGCTCACCTTCTAACACCAAGACCTGGTTCTATCTGAACCTGGTTCTGTGTGAACCAAGTTCTGTCTGAACCTGTGTCTATCCTTTAGGTGTCAGAGTGACAGACTGAATAAACATAGTCCTCATCATTTCTTTGAGCAGGAACTAAACAGGTAAAGTTTGTCCTGATGGTGGCGCTACAGGAAAAGTCATGAGGCTGTGTAGACCTTCATGTGTTTACTGACATCACCATCATCATCCTCACCTGTTTGGGTAGCGCCAGGTTGTGAGAGCTGCCGCTGTAGCCGATGGCAGTGTAGAGTTTTTCTTTCTCCTCAGGTGTCATGATCTCATCCAACCCTGAACCTGAAGACCAGATCAGAGACACGCCTTCAGTCCCCTGCCCTAACCTAACCCTAACCACACGGACCGTCACCACCCTACTTTCACTCTGAAGTCTGGGGTACTCTGAAGTACCAACCTGAGATATGTCTACTGCTGTGTTTTCATTTTTCCTACATTATTCTGCCTCCAGGGTCAGAGTTAGGGTCAGGGTTGAAGTTACAACTTCAGTTATTTAACTAATTCAGATTTTTACACACAAACAGTGGTATTAGTCCTTTTACTGCAGTTACATATTTACTGCAGTACTTTTACTGTAACAGAGTACTTGTCCTGTAACAAAGTATATAAATGAGATGGGGTTCCTCAGGGTTCTGTCCTGGGGCCTCTGAATATTTAAATCAATAAATGACCTGTCTGATCAGCTGACGTCAGACAGGTGTGTTTCAGGTTACCATGGTGAGGGGAGAGAGATATAAAGGAGGTGATGAAGTATTTAAATTAAAGGATCTTACTCTCCTTCTCCTTGTCCTCCTCTGGCTCCTGCTCCTCCTTCTTCGCCTTTCTACCAAAGAAGCTGCTGAAGAAACCTCCTCCTCCTCCTCCCTGCTTCTGCCCACCCGCCGCCTTCTTCCCCACCACTTTCTGTCCCGACCTGATCACCTGCAGGAGGAGGAGAGGAGTGAGGAGTGAGGAGTGAGTGAGGTGGAGGAAGAGGAGGAGGAGGTGAAGGCTCCCCTGTGTTAAACATGTCTATAATGACAGTGCTCAGAGTGTGTGTACCTCCATGTGCGCCTGCTGTCGAGCCAACGTGATGTTGAAGACGTCCAAAACTTTCTCCAGATCCTGAAGAAACAAACACAAACATGGTTCAGACAGGAAGTACCAGCTGAACGTCTGATCTCAGGTCAGTGATGGTGGGCGGGGTTTGGAGCATCACACTCAGCAGCCTGTAAACAAGCTGAACGTCTGATCTCTGGTCAGTGATGGACGTCTCTAATGATGGACGTCTCTAATGATGGACGTCACTGATGAAGGACGTCTCTAATGATGGACGTCTCTAATGATGGATGTCACTGATGATGGACGTCTCTGATGATGGACGTCTCTAATGATGGACGTCTCTAATGATGGATGTCACTGATGATGGACGTCACTGATGATGGACGTCTCTAATGATGGACGTCTCTAATGATGGATGTCACTGATGATGGACGTCTCTGATGGACGTCACTAATGATGGACGTCACTGATGATGGACGTCACTAATGATGGACATCACTGATGATGGACGTCTCTCATGATGGACGTCACTAATGATGGTCATCACTAATGATGGACGTCTCTGATGGACGTCACTAATGATGGACATCACTGATGATGGACGTCACTAATGATGGACATCACTGATGATGGACGTCTCTGATGGACGTCACTAATGATGGACATCACTGATGATGGACGTCACTAATGATGGACATCACTGATGATGGACGTCTCTGATGGACGTCACTAATGATGGACGTCACTGATGATGGACGTCTCTAATGATGGACGTCACTAATGATGGACATCACTGATGATGGACGTCACTAATGATGGACATCACTAATGAGGGACGTCTCTAATGATGGACGTCACTAATGATGGACATCACTGATGATGGACGTCTCTAATGATGGTCATCACTGATGATGGACGTCTCTAATGATGGACGTCACTAATGATGGACATCACTGATGATGGACGTCTCTAATGATGGACATCACTGATGATGGACGTCTCTAATGATGGACATCACTGATGATGGACGTCACTAATGATGGTCATCACTGATGATGGACGTCTCTCATGATGGACATCACTGATGATGGACGTCTCTAATGATGGAAGTCACTAATGATGGACATCACTGATGATGGACGTCTCTCATGATGGACGTCACTAATGATGGACATCACTGATGATGAACGTCACTAATGATGGACATCACTGATGATGGACGTCTCTCATGATGGACGTCACTAATGATGGACATCACTGATGATGGACGTCACTAATGATGGTCATCACTGATGATGGACATCTCTCATGATGGACATCACTAATGATGGACATCACTGATGATGGACGTCTCTCATGATGGACATCACTAATGATGGACATCACTGATGATGAATGTCACTAATGATGGTCATCACTAATGATGGACGTCTCTGATGGACGTCACTAATGATGGACATCACTGATGATGGACGTCACTAATGATGGACATCACTAATGAGGGACGTCTCTAATGATGGATGTCACTGATGATGGACGTCACTGATGATGGACGTCTCTAATGATGGACGTCTCTAATGATGGATGTCACTGAGGATGGACGTCTCTGATGGACGTCACTAATGATGGACGTCACTGATGATGGACGTCACTAATGATGGACATCACTGATGATGGACGTCTCTCATGATGGACGTCACTAATGATGGTCATCACTAATGATGGACGTCTCTGATGGACGTCACTAATGATGGACATCACTGATGATGGACGTCACTAATGATGGACATCACTGATGATGGACGTCTCTGATGGACGTCACTAATGATGGACATCACTGATGATGGACGTCACTAATGATGGACATCACTGATGATGGACGTCACTAATGATGGACATCACTGATGATGGACGTCTCTGATGGACGTCACTAATGATGGACGTCACTGATGATGGACGTCTCTAATGATGGACGTCACTAATGATGGACATCACTGATGATGGAGGTCTCTAATGATGGACATCACTAATGAGGGACGTCTCTAATGATGGACGTCACTAATGATGGACATCACTGATGATGGACGTCTCTAATGATGGTCATCACTGATGATGGACGTCTCTAATGATGGAAGTCACTAATGATGGACATCACTGATGATGGACGTCTCTAATGATGGACATCACTGATGATGGACGTCACTAATGATGGTCATCACTGATGATGGACGTCTCTCATGATGGACATCACTGATGATGGACGTCTCTAATGATGGAAGTCACTAATGATGGACATCACT
>NC_064753.1:52043321-52063321 GCF_011397635.1 Epinephelus fuscoguttatus | reverse complement strand
CACCATGCAGTCCACAGACTCCAGCAGCTCCACCATGGTCAGGTACTGCAGAGAACATGAGACGTCAACAGCACCTGTCTCACTACCTGTACATCTGTCTCACCATGTGTACACCTGTGTCACCACCTGTACACCTGTCCAACCACCTGTACACCTGTCCAACCACCTGCACATCTATCTCACCAACTGTACACCTGTGTCACCACCTGTACACCTGTCTCACCACCTGTACATCTGTCTCACCACCTGTACACCTGTCCAACCACCTGTACACCTGTCCAACCACCTGTACACCTGTCCAACCACCTGCACATCTATCTCACCAACTGTACACCTGTGTCACCACCTGTACACCTGTCTCACCACCTGTACATCTGTCTCACCACATGTACACATGTCCAACCACCTGTACACCTGTCTCACCACCTGTACACCTGTCTCACCACCTATACACCTGTCTCACCACCTGTACATCTGTCTCACCACGTGTACACATGTCCAACCACCTGTACACCTGTCTCACCACCTGTACACCTGTCTCACCTGTCCAATCACCTGTACACCTGTCTCACCACCTGTACATCTGTCTCACCTGTCTCACCACCTGTACACCTGTCTCACCTGTCCAATCACCTGTACACCTGTCTCACCACCTGTACATCTGTCTCACCTGTCCAACCACCTGTACACCTGTCTCACCACCTGTACATCTCTCTCACCACCTGTACACCTGTCTCACCTGTCCAACCACCTGTACACCTGACTCACAACCTGTACACCTGTCTCACCACCTGTACACCTGTCTCACCACCTGTACATCTGTCTCACCTGTCCAATCACCTGTACACCTGTCTCACCACCTGTACATCTGTGTCACCACCTGTACACCCGTCTCACCACCTGTACACCTGTCCAACCACCTGTACTCCTGTCTCACCACCTGTACATCTGTCTCACAACCTGTACACCTGTCTCACCTGTCCAATCACCTGTACTCCTGTCTCACCACCTGTACATCTGTCTCACCACCTGTACACCTGTCTCACCTGTCCAACTACCTGTACATCTGTCTCACCACCTGTACACCTGTCTCACCTGTCCAATCACCTGTACACCTGTCTCACCACCTGTACACCTGTCCAACCACCTGTACATCTGTCTCACCACCTGTACACCTGTCTCACCTGTCCAATCACCTGTACATCTGTCTCACCACCTGTACACCTGTCTCACCTGTCCAATCACCTGTACACCTGACTCACCACCTGTACACCTGTCCAACCACCTGTACATCTGTCTCACCACCTGTACATCTGTCTCACCATCTGTACATCTGTCTCACCACCTGTACATCTGTCTCACCACCTGTACACCTGTCTCACCACCTGTATACATGTCTCACCTGTCCAACCACCTGTACACCTGTCTCACCACCTGTACATCTGTCTCACTACCTGTACACCTGTCTCACCACCTGTATATCTGTCTCACCACCTGTACACCTGTCTCACCTCCTGTACATCTGTCTCACTACCTGTCTCACCACCTATATACCTGTCTCACCTGTCCAACCACCTGTACACCTGTCTCACAACCTGTACACCTGTCTCACCACCTGTACACCTGTCTCACCTGTCCAACTACCTGTACACCTGTCTCACCACCTGCACACCTGTCCAACCACCTGTCCCACCTGTCTGCCCCACCTGTCTTGTCTCATCTGTCTGTCCAACCTGTCTGTCCCTCCTGTTTTGTCTCACCTGTCTTGTCTCACCTGTCTGTCCCTCCCACCTGTCTGTCTGCCTGCCCCTATATGTCCCTCCTGTCTGTCCCCCCCCACCTGTCTGTCTGCCCCACCTGTCTTGTCTCATCTGTCTGTCCAACCTGACTGTCCCTGTTTTGTCTCACCTGTCTTGTCTCACCTGTCTTGTCCCCCCTGTCTGCCCCTCCTGTCTGTCTGTGCCTCCTGTCTGCCCCTCCTGTCTGTCTGTCCCCCCTGTCTGCCCCTCCTGTCTGTCTGCCCCTCCTGTCTGTCCCCCCTGTCTGCCCCTCCTGTCTGTCTGTCCCCCCTGTCTGTCCCTCCTGTCTGTCCCGTCTGTCTGCCCCTCTTGTCTGTCCCCTGCCTGTCTCACCTGAGGTTTGGTCATCTCAATGCCGATGTTCTGGACCTCCAGGTGTATCTTGACTTTAGGACTCTTCAGTTCCAGCTCAGCGTTCGGGTTGATGCAGATTTTAGCTGAAGCAAAGATCGGCTTAAAGACTACAAACAGACAAACAAACAAACAAACAAACAAAAACAACCAATCAGAGAGCAGCAGGAAGTGATGATGCTGATGGTCAGTACAGCTCCCTGTGAGGGTCAAACTGTCTTAACAAAGAAATGTCCACACCGTCCTGTCTCCTCAGTGACATGAGACTGTAAACAGTGACATCATCAGGGCCCTTTTTCAGGGATCTGGATCAGGATCAGGTGTGATGGGACCAGACTGCAGAGTTAATAGGTAATGTGAGGTGATGTCATGTCATGTGATGAGGTCATGTGTCAACATACAGAAACATGTTTCTATCTTAACAGTGTTCATATATTTGAATATAAGTTATTCCGCTGTAATGTGATGGAGCCCAAACACACTGGGCACAAACTCAACATCAAACACACAGCTATCAAACAGACTGGTAAAAGTTTTGTTTCTACTGACTTCATTCTGTCAATATTAGGCTGAGGTTCATTTAACTGCTGTGAAATGACTTCATGTAATCCCCTTTATTCTCACATGGAGCTATTATGGGATGTTGAGTCCCATCAGTGAGCCAGTTACACCGCAGAGTCTCTGAATATATGAAAAGTATTCATGAATCACTGCATCATGTATCCACGCAGATTCATTTCTCATCAACACTGACAAACCTGCAGTTCTTTTTTTAAACATTATTTTTGGGCTTTTATTGCCTTTAATGTCAGCATAACGTTATGGGGAGAGAGGGAACGACATGTAGCACAGGACAGCAGGCTGGGTTTGAACCCACGGCCGCTGCGTCTGATCACGGGGCGTCCGCTCCATCCACTGAGCCACCGATGCTCCGTGGTAATTACTTTAATAATGGACTGTGATTTATGTCCAGGGAAAACCACAACAAGGGTCCAAAGTCTTTTCAGAGCCAGAGACACTTTTCTCACGGGCCGACAAACCGCTGTCTCTCTGATGTGTTCAGTGTCTCTGATGTTATAAAGAAAAGAATCAAAGGACAATGCATAAAATGTGCTGTGATGATAATGTAAATCCAGGATGTGTAATATGTGATATATGTGGGTGGAACAGATTGTTAGATAAATGACAGAGTGTGAGGTCAAACAGTATCTTTCATACAGACACTCCTCCAGGGAGACATCCAAACAGGCTCTAATCACCTTCTCCTTACACAACAGCCTCTGAATACACTGGGCCTCAACCTCCACCACTTCATTCACTAAAGGACACGCCATGTTTCTACTTCCTGCTACACGCTCAGCCTCAGGCTGACATGAAGCAAACCTGTGACTCAGCAGGTTAGCTTCACAGAGTATGTTGCCATAGTAACTGACTCAGGGTTTCATCTTTCTGATCTTTCTGAAACAGGGCCCTGATCAATAACTACTGATCACTGCTGATCAGACCTCTGTCACTTCCTGTTTGCGATGTCAGAGACAGGTCTCATGACGTCACATGATCAACTAACGTCTGCTGCTGTGGATCAATATCAGCTGACAGGGAAGGGTTAATCAGTAAACAATACAACAACAACAACAACAACAAAGTGACGGACTCACTGTACTGATAGTGAGGAAGCTCCTGATCCTTACTGCTGATACCAGACTTCAACTGATCCTGAGGAGAAGGAGGAGGTGGTGGAGGAGGAGAGGAGGAGGAGGAGAACAAAGAGGTGGAGATGAGGAGATGATGAAGAGAGGAGGAGGGGAGGAGGAGGGGAGGAGGAGGAGAACAAAGAGGTGGAGATGAGGAGATGATGAAGAGAGGAGGAGGGGAGGAGGAGGAGAGGAAGAGGAGGAGAACAAAGAGGTGGAGATGAGGAGATGATCAAGAGAGGAGGAGGTGGTGGAGGAGGAGAGGAGGAGGAGGAGAACAAAGAGTTGGAGATGAGGAGATGATGAAGAGAGGTGGAGGGGAGGAGGAGAGGAGGAGGAGGAGAACAAAGAGGTGGAGATGAGGAGATGATGAAGAGAGGTGGAGGGGAGGAGGAGGAGAGGAGGAGGAGGAGAACAAAGAGGTGGAGATGAGGAGATGATGAAGAGAGGAGGAGGGGAGGAGGAGGAGAGGAAGAGGAGGAGAACAAAGAGGTGGAGATGAGGAGATGATGAAGAGAGGAGGAGGGGAGGAGGAGAGGAGGAGGAGGAGGAGGAGGAGGAGAACAAAGAGGTGGAGATGAGGAGATGATGAAGAGAGGAGGAGGGGAGGAGGAGGAGAACAAAGAGGTGGAGATGAGGAGATGATGAAGAAAGGAGGAGGGGAGGAGGAGGAGAGGAGGAGAGGAGGAGGAGACAAAGAGGTGGCGACGAGGAGACGAGGACGAGAGGAGGAGGGGGGAAGGAGGAGGAGAGGAGGAGGGGAGGAGGAGGGGAGGGAGAGAGGAGGAGGAGAGGAGGAGGAGAGAAAGAGGTTGAGACGAGGATGAGAGGACGAGGGGAGGAGGAGAAGAGGAGACGAGGACGAGAGGAGGAGGGGGGAAGGAGGAGGGGAGGAGGAGGAGACAAAGAGGTGGAGACGAAGACGAGAGGAAGAGGGGAGGAGGAGAAGAGGAGGGGAGGAAGAGGAGGAGAACAAAGAGGTGGAGATGAGGAGATGATGAAGAGAGGAGGAGGGGAGGAGGAGGAGAGGAAGAGGAGGAGAACAAAGAGGTGGAGATGAGGAGATGATCAAGAGAGGAGGAGGGGAGGAGGAGAGGAGGAGAAGGAGAACAAAGAGGTGGAGATGAGGAGATGATGAAGAGAGGAGGAGGGGAGGAGGAGGAGAGGAAGAGGAGGAGAACAAAGAGGTGGAGATGAGGAGATGATCAAGAGAGGAGGAGGGGAGGAGGAGAGGAGGAGAAGGAGAACAAAGAGGTGGAGATGAGGAGATGATGAAGAGAGGAGGAGGGGAGGAGGAGGAGAACAAAGAGGTGGAGATGAGGAGATGAAGAAAGGAGGAGGGGAGGAGGAGGAGAGGAGGAGAGGAGGAGGAGACAAAGAGGTGGAGACGAGGAGACAAGGACGAGAGGAGGAGGGGGGGAAGGAGGAGGAGAGGAGGAGGGGAGGAGGAGGGGAGGGAGAGAGGAGGAGGAGAGGAGGAGGAGACAAAGAGGTTGAGACGAGGACGAGAGGAGGAGGGGGGAAGGAGGAGGGGAGGAGGAGGAGACAAAGAGGTGGAGACGAGGACGAGAGGAAGAGGGGAGGAGGAGAAGAGGAGGGGAGGAAGAGGAGACAAAGAGGTGGAGACGAGGACGAGAGGAAGAGGGGAGGAGGAGAAGAGGAGGGGAGGAAGAGAGGAGGAGGAGTCGTCACATTAGTTGAGAATACAAAGTACAGTCAGTGATGAAGAACAAAGTTTATTCTAAAACATGTCTACAGACAGAGAGACAGGAAGTGATGTCAACGTACTAAACATGTGACCTCATAAAACTATGTAAACATGTAAACACAGACATGTAAACACACACCGGCATGTTTTTCTTCCTTTGTTGCTTAAAGAACTGTTCTGTTTTGTGTTTTAGATTGTCTGTTTGTTGTTTTGTTTGTTTGTTTGTTGCAACTCTGCTGACGAGACAAACAGCGAGGACTCACCACGATGTCGTCCCATGATCCTTTGTAAAAGATGGGACTGTTGACGTTCCAGTAGGCGCAGAGACACTCCAGACGGCCCAGCTGACACAAACAAACAAGTCAAAACAACAGTAAACAACAGACACAGACACCGACTGAGTCTACTGTCTCACCAACCAATCAAATTACAGAACACTAACGAGAACACTCAGGAGAACACTCAGGAGAACATTGAGGAGAACACACATCAGAACACCCAGGAAAACACACAGGAGAACACTCAGGAGAACACACAGGAGAACACTCAGGAGAACATGGAGGAGAACACACAGGAGAACACTCAGGAAAACACACAGGAGAACACTCAAGAGAACACTCAGAAGAGCACTCAGGAGAACACACAGGAGAACACTCAAGAGAACACTCAAGAGAACACTCAGAAGAGCACTCAGGAGAACACACAGGAGAACACTCAGGAGAACACAGAGGAGAACACTCAGGAGAACACAGAGGAGAACACTCAGGAGAAAACTCAGAAGAGTACTCCGGAGAACACTCAGGAGAACACTCAGGAAAACACACAAGAGAACACTCAGGAGAACACTCAGAAGAGCACTCAGGAGAACACACAGGAGAACACACAGGAGAACACCCAGGAAAACACACAGGAGAACACACAGGAGAACACTCAGGAGAACACTCAGGAGAACACACAGGAGAAAACTCAGAAGAGTACTCCGGAGAAAACTCAGAAGAGTACTCTGGAGAACACCCAGGAGAACACTCAGGAGAACACACAGGAGAACACACAGGAGAACGCACAGGAGAACACACAGGAGAACACCCAGGAGAACACTCAGGAGAACACACAGGAGAACACACAGGAGAACACACAGGAGAACGCACAGGAGAACACTCAGGAGCACAAACAGGAGAACACTCAGGAGAACATACAGGAGAACACCCAGGAGAACACTCAGGAGAACACACAGGAGAACGCACAGGAGAACACTCAGGAGCACAAACAGGAGAACACTCAGGAGAACATACAGGACAGCACAGTAGAGCACACAGGAGAACACAGGAGAGCATAGGAGGACACAGGAGAACACACAGGAGAACACTCAGGAGCACAGAAGAACACTCAGGAGAACACACAGGAGAACACTCAGGAGCACAAACAGGAGAACACTCAGGAGAACATACAGGACAGCACAGTAGAGCACACAGGAGAACACAGGAGAGCATAGGAGGACACAGGAGAACACACAGGAGAACACTCAGGAGAACAGAAGAACACTCAGGAGAACACTCAGGAGAACACACAGGAGAACACTCAGGAGAACACAGGACAGCACACAGGAGAACACAGGACAGCACACAGGAGAACACTCAGGAGAATACACTGGAGAACACTCAGGAGAACACTCAGGAGCACAGAAGAACATGTCTCACCTTATAGATGATCTTTGCCGCTTCATTCAGGATACAGGACCTCCAGTTCTCATCTGTTGTCTGGAATAAACAAACAACAACAAGTAAACATCACCTGAGTCTGTGTGTGTGTGTGTGTGTGTGTGTGTGTGTGTGTCTGTGTGTCTGTGTGTGTGTCTGTGTGTGTGTGTCTGTGTGTCTGTGTGTGTGTGTGTGTGTGTGTGTGTGTGATTTGAGGTTGCTGGACAGCGGCACGCTGGAGACTGATTTGTTTGCTCAGGGCCGCGTCGCCACGTCCTTGATCTTTGGTTTTCCAGCGGACCGTTCGAGCAAGTCCGGCTTCTCTGCTGCTAACGCTGCTGCCGGGATACAGCTGAGGAGACTGCTAATGCTATGTACCAGGACACTGCTAACGCTGCTGCCGGGATACAGCTGAGGAGACTGCTAATGCTATGTACCAGGACGCTGCTAACGCTGCTGCCGAGATACAGCTGAGGAGACTGCTAATGCTATGTACCAGGACACTGCTAACGCTGCTGCCGAGATACAGCTGAGGAGACTGCTAATGCTATGTACCAGGACGCTGCTAACGCTGCTGCCGGGATACAGCTGAGGCATAGATATACAGTACAGGCCAAAAGTTTGGACACACCTTCTCATTCAATGCGTTTTCTTTATTTTCATGACTATTTACATTGTAGATTCTCACTGAAGGCATCAAAACTATGAATGAACACATGTGGAGTTATGTACTTAACAAAAAAGGTGAAATAACTGAAAACATGTTTTATATTCTAGTTTCTTCAAAATAGCCACCCTTTGCTCTGATTACTGCTTTGCACACTCTTGGCATTCTCTCCATGAGCTTCAAGAGGTAGTCACCTGAAATGGTTTTCACTTCACAGGTGTGCCTTATCAGGGTTAATTAGTGGAATTTCTTGCTTTATCAATGGGGTTGGGACCATCAGTTGTGTTGTGCAGAAGTCAGGTTAATACACAGCCGACAGCCCTATTGGACAACTGTTAAAATTCATATTATGGCAAGAACCAATCAGCTAACTAAAGAAAAACGAGTGGCCATCATTACTTTAAGAAATGAAGGTCAGTCAGTCTGGAAAATTGCAAAAACTTTAAATGTGTCCCCAAGTGGAGTCGCAAAAACCATCAAGCGCTACAACGAAACTGGCACACATGAGGACCGACCCAGGAAAGGAAGACCAAGAGTCACCTCTGCTTCTGAGGATAAGTTCATCCAGTCACCAGCCTCAGAAATCGCAAGTTAACAGCAGCTCAGATCAGAGACCAGATGAATGCCACACAGAGTTCTAGCAGCAGACCCATCTCTAGAACAACTGTTAAGAGGAGACTGCGCCAATCAGGCCTTCATGGTCAAATAGCTGCTAGGAAACCACTGCTAAGGAGAGGCAACAAGCAGAAGAGATTTGTTTGGGCCAAGAAACACAAAGAATGGACATTAGACCAGTGGAAATCTGTGCTTTGGTCTGATGAGTCCAAATTTGAGATCTTTGGTTCCAACCGCCGTGTCTTTGTGAGACGCAGAAAAGGTGAACGGATGGATTCCACATGCCTGGTTCCCACTGTGAAGCATGGAGGAGGAGGTGTGATGGTGTGGGGTGTTTTGCTGGTGACACTGTTGGGGATTTATTCAAAATTGAAGGCACACTGAACCAGCATGGCTACCACAGCATCCTGCAGCGACATGCCATCCCATCCGGTTTGCGTTTAGTTGGACGATCATTTATTTTTCAACAGGACAATGACCCCAAACACACCTCCAGGCTGTGTAAGGGCTATTTGACCAAGAAGGAGAGTGATGGAGTGCTGCGGCAGATGACCTGGCCTCCACAGTCACCGGACCTGAACCCAATGGAGATGGTTTGGGGTGAGCTGGACCGCAGAGTGAAGGCAAAGGGGCCAACAAGTGCTAAACACCTCTGGGAACTCCTTCAAGACTGTTGGAAAACCATTTCAGGTGACTACCTCTTGAAGCTCATGGAGAGAATGCCAAGAGTGTGCAAAGCAGTAATCAGAGCAAAGGGTGGCTATTTTGAAGAAACTAGAATATAAAACATGTTTTCAGTTATTTCACCTTTTTTTGTTAAGTACATAACTCCACATGTGTTCATTCATAGTTTTGATGCCTTCAGTGAGAATCTACAATGTAAATAGTCATGAAAATAAAGAAAACGCATTGAATGAGAAGGTGTGTCCAAACTTTTGGCCTGTACTGTATATACGTAGATGCCGCACCCTGGCTTGTGGGCTGCGTCAATACCGCCGCCATCTTGCTTAGGTGCTCTGACCTGTTCAGACCATGATGCTTTGTCAAACAGCTGTGTCGGTGTATGTGTTATTCCAAACTGTCAACTATCTGTTTCATGGCACCAACGTGACATAACGCAGCATAACGTTAGTAGTTAACTTGTGGCCTGAATTGTAACGACAAATTATGTGGAACTGCGTTTTTCTGACACACTTATTTTGTGTGTAGTTTCCCAAAAAACACAGATAGGAGACGGGCATGGGTAGCAGCAGTGAGGAGAAAGGACTTTGTCCCAGTGACTCCTCAGTCATCTGCAGCTGTCACTTCAGACCTGAGGACTTTGACTGGACTGGGCAGACTCCAAAAAATAATACTAGCTACTGTACACTGTATTTTTTGTAAGTATGACCTAATAATGTAAACAGTTCTGTGTCCAGGCTCCCATGAGCACTGTGGTGTTATACATATAAGATTAAAGCAAAATGTTGTGTAAACATGCAGCTCTACGTCATTTATTTTCACTTGTACAAAACCAACATTTGTTAATCAGAATGTGTATCTACACTGCAGCTCGGCACAACCCTGCTGATACACTGTTTTTTGCACATTGTGTGAAATGTGAATAAACATTTATAGCTAATCAAAATTAATAATTAAATGACATCATGGTGGGCATTGTACATCTAGTAAGAAAAAAGAATATTTATTACATGGGGAAAGTTTAGTTTAAATGTGTTGTACTATTACTGTTACTTTATCTACATAAGATCAAATATTTTGGTATGAAAAACTGCATTTTTTATTTAACCAAGTATCCTGTATCATAACTACATGTCTGACGATTGTAACAAACCAAACCGCATGAAAATCAGTTGAGAATTCAGCGAGTAATGATGATTTTAATCATAAATAATCTCCTGCCTCAATAGACATACATGCATTAGGCAGCACGGCTCCACCTGGGCAAGATGGCGGCCGCGTTGACGTATCGCTCCAATGAGGAGCACCGTTGAATGCGGCATCTACGTATATATATCTATGCAACTGAGGAGCCGGCTGCTAATGCTATGTACTGGGACACTACTAATGCTGCTTGCCGTGCTGCTGTAGCTCAGTCGTAACTGTAACTGATGCTGAGACTCTACTGACTGCGTGACTGGTAGACAGCGGTGGGTGGCGCAACAGGCCAAAACACAAATTCAAAACGTAAACATGATTTGCAGACTGTAAAAATTTTTTTAAATGCGAATATTCTGGCCGTACTATTGTTGTCGGTCAGATCAGTACGTTATATAAACATTATTCCTTAGTCTCTGTGACATATTAGGAGGATTTATGACTATTTGCTTTGTATTTCTTACATATAGCTCCTTTAACATAGTAAATTTTGGTACGCGTGCATGCGTGCATACGTGCATGCGTGTTGTATTTCAGGCATAACAAGAAGATGCGTACTGTACTTACAGCGTGTGCATGTCTGTCACTGTTGCAGAAATGTTGTGAAGTGTCCACACACACGCGCGTTCACATTTTTTGATACTACGCAACCGGAAATTTATCTGCATCGCGTGCACCAGTCCGCGTACATGAACGCCTCACGTAGTTTCCTTTTCCATTTCATTCTATTTCTGTGTTCTATTTTCATCCAGTAGATGGTGCCATTGAGCCAATAATACACTCTACACAGACATGTATAATTATAGTTGTTTTTTTAAGTATTATTATTAGATGTAATTGGAAAAACACAAACACAAAGTTAGTAGACTAGATACAGTTTTTTTTAGTATTGTGGAAGAAAGTATTTGCATGAAATATTTATTGTACCATTACTACAGAGAGCAGAGCAGCTCACTGGGTAGGGTGCTACCATGTTTTTTGTGTGTGTATTAAAAAAAAAATATTTCATTAAATTGCAAAAGAAGAACAGAAAGTCTGAAGCCTAATTTTGTATTTTCTTCAATATCAGCCAATTTTGGAAGAAAATATTTGACTGAAATAAATTATGGTAACGCTCACTAGGCAAGGCAAGTTTATCTGTATAGCACATTTCAACAACAAGGCAATTCAAAGTGCTTTACATAAAATATACAGCAAGTAAAAGCAATAGGTTGTGCTGCTGCCGTGGTCCTGCCAGATGCCTCCTGCTGCTGCTGCTGCCATCATTAGTCATTAGTCATACTTCTACTGTTATTATACACATATGACTATTGTCACACATGTATACTGCCAGATATTAATACATACTTTCAACATATTGTACCACAGTAGCCAGAACTATAACTATAATATTATTACTTTCAATAATGTTGTTGTAAGCTACTGTCATTACCTGCATCTCTCTCTCTCTCTCTCTCTCTCTCTGTCTCATTGTGTCATGTGGATTACTGTTAATTTATCATGTTGATCTGTTCTGTACGACATCTATTGCACGTCTGTCCGTCCTGGAAGAGGGATCCCTCCTCAGTTGCTCTTCCTGAGGTTTCTACCGTTTTTTCCCCGTTAAAGGGTTTTTTGGGGAGTTTTTCCTGATCAGCTGTGAGGGTCATAAGGACAGAGGGATGTCGTATGCTGTAAAGCCCTGTGAGGCAAATTGTGATTTGTGATATTGGGCTGTATAAATAAAATTGATTGATTGATTGAATTGATAAAAAGACTACAATTAAGTTAGAATTAAAACCTAGATAGGAGACAGAAATAAGACCTCAAAGGAAGACAGATAAAACAGAATAAAGGTTACAGTGCAGTGTGAGAAGAAGAGGGCTCAGATTTGATTTAATCAAAGGCAGCAGCAAACAGAAAAGTAAAAAAAGAAAGAAAAAGAAAAAGGAAACTACGTGAGGCGTTCATGTACGCGGACTGGTGTGCGTGATGCAGATAAATTTCCGGTTGTGTAGAATCAACAAGTGCGTGTGGACACTTAACAACATTTCTCCAACGGTGACAGACAGACGTGCACACACTCTAAGTATAGTACGCATCTTCTTGTTACACGTGATGTACTTTACGCACGTCATAGTACGCGTGCACGCGTGACAAAAATGTTCTATTTTCTTCATGTGTGCGTTTATGCATGCGTTCACAAAAACGCATAAATGTTACGCGTAGTCACTCCGCATCCTGTGATTATGCGGCGTGCAGCAGTCATCACGCTTACACGTGCACGTGCACACATGACCGTTATAAGTCAATGGGGAAACTACATGACACGTCAGGCGTTGCTTTGCTGCACAGGTGTCAAAGCACGCACGTGACACGTTTAGTCGATTGCTGCACACGTATTTTGAAACGTATGGTACTCCATAGTGTGTATGTGTGTGTATGTGTGTGTTACCTGCAGGCTGAGCTCGGACAGTGTAACTCCCATGGACAGGGGGCGTTGTGGGTCTAACAGCTGAAACACAAACACATCACAGGTTCACCTGCTGAAACCTCACTTCCTGTTTGATGGAATCACCTGTCCGTCACTACGACAACACCACAGTGAACAGGTGGGTTCTACAAGTGATAACTGTACACCTGGATGTGAACCTAGACCTGGACGTGAACCTGAACCTGGTGCTGGACCTGGAACTGAACCTAGACCTAGACCTGGACCTGAACCTGAACCTGGTGCTGGACCTGGACCTGGACCTGGTGCTGGACCTGGACCTGGACCTGGACCTAGGCTTAGACCTAGACCTGGACCTAGACCTGAACCTGAACCTGGTGCTGGACCTGGACCTGAACCTGAACCTGGTGCTGGACCTGGACCTGGACCTGAACCTGGTGCTGGACCTGGACCAGTACTCACGTCGTCCTCGTAGCGCAGGTGGATGCTGCTGATCTTCACCTGCAGGTTTTTGATCACCTGAGTCGCCAGTTTCTCCACAAACGTGTCCTTTTTCTCCTCCGGAGGTTTTTCTGAAACAGACAGAGGACTGTGAGGACATGAGACGGGACAGAGACCTGAACAAAAAAACCAAGACACGACGTCCGTCAGCTGATCGGACCTGAACAGAGACCTCAGACAGGACATCCGTCAGCTGATCAGACCTGAGCCTGAACAGAGACCTGAGACAGGACGTCCGTCAGCTGATCAGACCTGAACGGAGACCTGAGACAGGATGTCCGTCAGCTGATCGGACCTGAACGGAGACCTGAGACAGACAGGAAGATCTAATGTCTTCATGATGTGAGGAGGATCAGAGTCTTCATCTGGTTCAGTCTGGACTCTGTTAGGTGGGACAGGTGGGACAGTGAGGTGAAGACGTACCTGTCTTGTTGTCGTGTCGTTTCAGCTTCTTCAGACCTTTTCTGGTCTTTTTGTGTTTTTTGGATCCTTTTGGGACTTTGGCAGCGTTAAAGACAGAGACGGCAGTTAGAGACAGGAAGCCCGAAAACACAGACAGGAAGCAGGAAGCACTTTAATCTAAAGGTTATTGGAGGCAGGTGGAGGCAGGTGGAGACAGGTGGAGGCAGGTGGAGACAGGTGAAGACAGGTGGAGACAGGTGGATGTAGGTGAAGACAGGTGAAGGCAGGTGGAGACAGGTGGACACAGGTGAAGGCAGGTGGAGACAGGTGGAGACATGTGGATGTAGGTGAAGACAGGTGGAGACAGGTGGAGGCAGGTGAAGACAGGTGGAGGCAGGTGGAGACAGGTGGAGACAGGTGGAGACAGGTGAAGACAGGTGGAGACAGGTGGATGCAGGTGAAGACAGGTGAAGGCAGGTGGAGACAGGTGGACACAGGTGAAGGCAGGTGGAGACAGGTGGAGGCAGGTGAAGACAGGTGAAGACAGGTGGAGACGTGGATGTAGGTGAAGACAGGTGGACACAGGTGGAGGCAGGTGGAGCAGTTCAAACTGAACTTAAGCAGCTCTGAGACACACACTGATTAATCAACATGTTTAATTTTAAATAAATCCCATAATCCTCTCCTTCAACACTGTGACAGATATCATCAGGTTAATAACAAACAGGACTCTGAGGAGTTTCATTTAAGGGATTCCTCCTCTCATTTAAGGGATTATTTATAACCCTTAACTCCTGTTGAAGAACTCATCAGTTTCATTTAATCTGTAAATGTTGTTTAAGAACTTTTTTCAAACTCAATCTGAAGTTTTAAAAATTGTTTATAGTGTTTCTGTATAAATGTGTGTGTGTGTTTACCACATTGAGGCTCCTTGTAAACAACACTCTCCAGGCTGAACAGCAGATCTCCAGTTTGAGACGCTGACAGCAAACGCAGCATGAACAGTACAGACAACACGTTAATATGTTCATCCATCCATCCATTCACTCATTCATTCATTCATTCATTCATGAATTCATCATCCATCCATCCATCCATCCATCCATTCACTCATTCATCCATCCATTCACCCATTCATAAATTCATCATCCATCCATCCATCCATCCATCCATTCACTCACTCACCCCCTGAGCTCAGCCTGATCAGTATCTTGTCTCTGTACGAACTCTCTGAGCTCTGCGATGTGTCTGAGACGACCTGATCTGTACCTGGTCAGTGAATCACTCCCTGAGTCACATGACTGACCCGTGTTTCACTGAGCGGATTATTCCACCATCTGTACCTGTTACTCAGGTTACATTAATAAATGATTCTGATTGGCCGCTAGCTGGCGGTGCGTCTGATATATAATTGTACATGGACAACTTTTTTAATGTCTTGTTGTTCTATTGTCTTGCATGTGCTCAATTTGACTGTGCTTTAACTGCCAATGTCTCTACATCTACTACTGTCATCTACCACAACTGATCACAACCACAACAAGCTCTATGTACTGGACTCTGCATTGCTACAGGCTGACACTCTATCCACACAGCCCTTACAGCCCCCTCTCCCCCGTCTGCTTGTTACCTGGTTGCACCCAGAAACAAGACATAAAGCATATACATACTTAAGGCACTGGAGGCAACATGATGTGTGCAATATTACTGTTATGTGTCGCTGGCCGACTCTATGCTGCGACGATAAGATGGTTATGTGTTTTAATGTATCTTAAATTGTAATTGCATATTCTGTGTGTTCTGTATTGATTTTTTATTACTTTTTAGGAACTATGCTGATAAACATCTGGCAGGAGGACTACCAGTGTAAATCAGCCCCTGGCTGCAATTGGGTGCATCTACATTTTCTTTTTTTTTCTTTAAAAGGAACGTTCATTGATGTACACTGTCCCTTCTTAAACAAATAAACTATTAAATAAATAAATGGTCGCCGTGTTTACCGTCAGTTTCAGGATGGAGACACACAGGAGACTGTGGCACTGAGCTGACAGGAAGTAAACTGACTGAGCTCTGCTGTCGTTCATGGTGTGTGGTGAGCTGTGGACGGGACATGATGCACGACAACCTCAATGCCCCGCCTCCATTGTTAAGCTCCGCCTCCATTTGTGAAGCCCCACCTGATTCTGATTTGATTGGTTAAAAATGTTTTGTATTGAACTTATAAAATTAAACAAAGGTTTCTGTGACACACAAACATTTTCCTAAGTGACTGCAGCTTGTTTATGTGTTTGTGTTTATGTGTTTGTGTTATTTGTTTGTGCTGTTTATCTGTTTATGTTGTGTATCTGGTTGTGTTGTTTGTTTGTGCTGTTTGTGTTGTGTATCTGTTTGTGTTGTTTATCTGTTTGTGTTTGTGTTGTTTATCTGAGGGGTATTCCAGGTAGGAGGTTCAACAAACTCTGAGTCTAACCCTGAACTCTGAGCTGATTTACCCTGAGATGGGAAACTCTGAGTTACCGGTTCCAGAACAGCTGATCTGAGTTAGTTCAGTCAACTCTGAGTATGTTCACTCTGAGTTAAGCCGACAATAAAAAGCCATCATCAATGGAGCTCCGACTCCACGATTCACCATGGCAACAGGTCAATAAAAGACAGCGCCTCCATTTTAATCCAGTGGATGTAGAGATATTAATGCATGTGTAGCAGACGGTGCACGTTTATCTTTAAAAGAAGAGCCTGAGTCAGAGCGAGGAAAGTGTCAATAAGTTAACCATAAAGTTAATAAAAAAGTTTATTCATCATTTATCAGACTTACATTTCCTTAATGAAGATAAAGTGGTGGAATCTGACTGTGTATCAGGCTGTAGATACATTACATTATATTAATAATATATCATAATATATTTGTTCAGATTTAATCTGATGGGGAAAAACACAGGAGGCAGAAGATTTCAAACATATAGGCTAGGCTATAGATCAAAGACATAAAGACATGACTGTAAACTCACAGTCTGACCCAGTAATAATATGTTTGGTGATTTGCACCTGAAAAGACGTTGAGGTTAAAATACAGTAGATTTGAAAATGTTGCACATCTATTTGTATCTTGACTCAACAGCATTCAGTGACTTTATTTCAGCTACAAATGTAGTAAATGTAAAGACAGTGAAATGCTGCACCATTGCTCACTCAGAAATATGAACATATAATCCCCAATATTAGGCTATAGGAGTTATGTTCCATCAGTGCGACCAGTGACATCAGTGATAGAGATCATTAGTCACTGATACTACGTGTCTAAAGCTTCATACCCATTTTAACATTTAAATAATTAGACCTACACATTATGTGCAATAAACATGTGGGAGCTGCTCTGACAGACTGACAGTCTGATCCTTGTGCACAGTGTTATAAAAATAATAAATATAAAAGGACAGAGGTTTGATTCTGAGCTGAGGTGAATTCTCGCTGTGTAATATTTGAATGTAAAGACAAAAGCTGATGTCCAAAGAAATGACTGATGTGCATAAATTCAGTAACTTCAGACAGTCCTGAGTAACAAACTAATATCCAGCAGGATTTAGACTGTGACAGACGGTAAATCTCCGCTAATGAATGCGCTTCGATACAAGCTTTGACACGGACTGAATGAATGAGGAAATGAAACAGCGTGTAAGAGGGAGGAGACAGAGAGAAACTCAGGGTTTATTGAAGAAAACCTATCAGCGAGCAGGTTATGTTCACAGAGTCTGTTACCATGGTGACTGACTCAGAGTTTCAGTTACCTCTCTGTCTGGAACTGAAAACCCAGAGTTTCCCTCATCTCAGGGTTAACTTACTCTGAGTTTTTAAACCCGCTTTCTGGAATACCCCTCTGTTTGTGTGTTTGTGTTGTTTATCTGTTTGTGTTTGTGTTGTTTATCTGGGGCCTGTACCACGAAGCGAGATCAACCTTTCCTGGGTTACCCAGACCTATCCTGGGTTGACTAACCCTAACAGTGGCAATCAGGATAATCGGTATCACAACGCTGGATATCAACTCGGTAACTCAACCCAGGGTTGCTTTATCAAGAGCCGTGAACGCGCACGCAGCGGACCAATCACAATCATGAGAGGAGCGCAGCGTCACTGAGTGTCCTCACAGAGCGCCGTATGTGAGGAAACAAAAGTATTTCTCATGTGAGGATCAGAGATTAATTCTACTAAAATATGAGGAGGAGAAAGCAACATTAGAGAAAAGGCCAACACCGTGGCAGCTGCAGGAGGAGGAAACATGCGTGGCAACGCATAACGGGATGAATAATGTTTAGTTTTAGTTTAGATTAGTTTATTTGCACATAATGTTAAAAACAGACAGTATAACATTTACAAGATTAAAAAAAGAAAAGTGCCGGAGAGGTTAGAAGCCACTAAAAGCTTATCAAAGAAATTCCCTGTCAAAACATCAATGAAATCACATAATAGAGAAGAAAAGCGGGTGAGGAAAGAAGAAATAGAGGAGGAGAGAGGAAAAATCAAGACAACACAAGGCAGCAAATAAAATGATGTGTAGGTTAAATGTCTCATCACTGGTTCAAGTAGCTACAGTACCTGTACCTGTACATCTGACACTGATCACACCCTTGAATCCCATGAAATCAATGCTGCAGATGAACTGCGTGTATTACAATTATCGTCTAACATCATTGCGTCTGATAAACTGGTCTTCTTTGTCATAACGTTATATATGCTACAATAAAGCTTAAAGCTGACGCCACAGTTAAATCATATCAACACCAAACTGATAGTCTGAATAAAATCATCCTGATATTGAGCTGTGTTAGAAATTAACAGCTGTGCAGAAATATACCTAGTGTCCCTCTTTAAGAAACACAAAGGAAAATCCCTCAAACACCATGAAGTGTAGACATGATAGGCTACTTTCCACATTTCCAGCAGCAAAGCTGTCAGTTAGGCCCATTATCTTTAACAGGGATCATTTCCTCCAACAAAACAAAATGTTGGCACTAATTAATGGTGCTATTAAGTGTCCGCTAATGATCAGTTTCTTTCTTATGAAGGGCTGGGATGAAAGTTCCACTTCTTTCCACTCCTTTTTGAACAATCTTTTCATTGTCTGTTGTTGTTGCTTTCTTTTCTTTTTAATGTTCAAAATAAACTTTCAAATCAAAATCAATCACATGAATTAAACTTCCCGTCATGACTGGGCTGCATTTCTGTCAGCCATCAACAGCTGATTGGCCAGTGGGTGGTGCTTTTTATAGGATCAGATTCAACCCTGAACTTACCCTGCTCCGGAGCAGGATAGCCGTTCAGAGTAAGTTACCATGGTGATCTACCCCGATAAGAACTGAACCGGCTTCGTGAGACCGAAAACCCAGGGTTAACCCTGAAGTTACCTCGCTGAGACATTAATCCTGCTTCATGATACAGGCCCGTTTGTGTTTGTGTTGTTTATCTGTTTGTGTTTGTGTGTTTGTGTTGTTTACCTGTTTGTGTTTGTGTGGTTTATCTGTTTGTGTTGTTTATCTGTTTGTGTTTGTGTGTTTGTGTTGTTTACCTGTTTGTGTTTGTGTGGTTTATCTGTTTGTGTTGTTTATCTGCTTGTGTTTGTGTGTTTGTATTGTTTATCTGTTTGTGTGGTTTATCTGTTTGTGTGGTTTATCTGTTTGTGTTTGTGTGTTTGTGTTGTGTATCTGTTTGTGTTGTTTATCTGTTTGTGTTGTTTATCTGACAGCAGCGAGAGAATGAGCAGTAGAGAGCAGAGAGGAGACAGAGAGACACCGGCCAAGTGAATCCTCAGGTGTTACACACTCAGGTCAAAGGTTAAAGGTCAGAGGTCAGCCCATCTTACCTCTGCTGGCGGCCTTCTGTAGCGCCTCCTCGATGCGCTGCAGCTCCCTCTGCTTGGCCTCCTGCTGATATCGCTCCTCCTTTGCCGCATCGTATTTTATGGCTGTTTAAACACAAACAGAACAGAACAGGTGAGTCTGATGGAACAGGTGTTAGATCCCACCCACCTGATGATGTTGCGTTCACACTCCGTCTGCAGAATGGGAAAAACACCTGCTAGGTTCTACAGAATCAGAACCTCCCAGAATCACACAACAGGAACCGGAGAAGTCTGGATTTCAGAGGATAATCCCAGATTAGAGACCAGTTAGAGCTACACAGACCAGTTAGAGCTACACAGACCAGTTAGATCTACACAGACCAGTTAGATCTACACAGACCCAGACACAGAGACACACAGACAC
>NC_064753.1:52018321-52038321 GCF_011397635.1 Epinephelus fuscoguttatus | reverse complement strand
GTGTTAAATGTTACAAAAAAAAATGCTAATTTCAATCAAAATCACTTCTCTCTTCTGAATTTTCCTACTCATCTTTTACGGTCTGTTTACGTCTATCATTACTTCTGCCGTCTGTCATGGCACTGTCACGTGATCATGTGACGTATGTGCAAAGGGTGAATTCATTCAGGGTTGCTACACAGACACACGCCACACCAGGTGACAAACCCCCTCCTCACCATGCTGGCTGTGTTTACAACGTAGGACTGTTGGGGCGGGTGTAAATCCAAACAAACCAATCACATCTTGTCTTTTGACAACTGACAAGTTGCTCAACCTCACACACCTCATCCCTCTCCTCGCATCACTGCGCCGCATTACCTTTCTCCTTCAGCAGCTCTCTCCACCTGGGAAAGGCTACCCCGATGTTGACTGTCGTTTTTTGAATTCACCGGTCACGTTGCCTTTTTGATTCCCTTTTGAGCTTTCTTGGCGACGAGGATTCCGTCTCCCGTGATGCTGCATGTGCATGATCCTGCATTATGCTCAAAGAGTGGGACTGTGTTATGCTGCAGTAGTGCCGGGGTCGTAGCGAAGCGCCTCTTGCTCCTCTTGCTCCTCTCCTTCGGCTTCTCAGTCACGCAGCGCTGGCTCTCAACAAAAACGCAGAAGGCGGGGCTTTTCCCTGATAGTGCTATATGTCCCTTGCTGGCGGATGTATTCTCAAGATGGTGAAACGTTAAGGAACCCCCCAGACGACTTACCCATACAATGTAAGAACAAATCTGAAGTTCTCCTTTTAGGAGAATAAGTCAGATTATTGGTGGAGGTAATGATACACCAATGATGACATGTTTATGAATGCAGACATCGATTTTTGCCAATAAACAACTGAAAATGTTTCACACTGTCCCTTTAAAGAAAGGAGAGATTCTCTGTAAAGGTGCAGTTACAGTTACAGGATACAGTTAGTTTACTGATCTAAATGGCATTTCTGAGAAGTTTCAGTCTGGTTTCAAGCTACGCCATAGCACAGAAACGGCGCTTTTAAGAATTTTAAATGACCTTCTTTTAACAGTTGACACTGGTAACGCTGCTGTTCTGGTCCTTCCGGATCTGACAGCTGCTTTTGATACAGTCGATCACAATATTCTCCTGTCACGCTTAAATACATGTGTGGGCATTAGGGGTACTGTTCTGAAGTTCGATCCTACCTCTCAGATAGAAGCTTTTCTGTCCAGCTGGGCCAGTATTCTTCGGCCACTTCCCCCCTGAGCTGTGGGGTGCCTCAGGGTTCCATTTTGGGCCCTCTACTTTTTTTAATATACATCCTACCTTTGGGATTTTCCAGCGGACCGTTCGAGCAAGTCCGGCTTCTCCGCTGCTAACGCTGCTGCCGGGATACAGCTGAGGAGAAGCTGGCTGCACATGCTGGGACACTGCTAATGCTGCTTGCCGTGCTGCTGTAGCTCAGTCGTAACTGTAACTGATGCTGAGACTCTACTGACTGCGTGACTGGTAGACGGTGGAGGGTGGCGCAACAGGCCAAAACACAAACTCAAAACATAAACATCATTTTGAGATGCAAATATTCTGGCCGTACTATTGTTGTCGGTGAGATCAGTATGTTATATGAACATTATTCCTTAGTCTCTGTGACATATTAGGAGGATTTTACGACTATTTGCTTTAGATTTCTTACATATAGCTCCTTTAATTGTTTTTAAATGTTTAAATGGTTTGGTACCATTTTATTTATCAGAGCCTGTTCAGCCTCACAGTACTACCAGGGCACTTAGTTCGTCAAACCAGCTGCTCCTGGAAGTACCGTTCAATTCATGCTAGGCGAGTATTCTCGGCTCTTTCTTTCTTACTTTCTATTTTATTCTAACTTTGTTCTAAATTGATTTCTTATTACTGTTTTATTTATTACTATATTTGTACTTGATTATTTATATTGTATCTTAGTAACTTTGCACTTTGGTCAACTGAGGTTGTTTTTTTAAATGTGCTTTATAAATAAACTTTGACTTGACTTGACTTGACTAGTTACAGTTACTGTTACAGTTAGTTATAGTTACAGTTCTTGAATGTAGATGATAGAGCATTAACGACTTTGATTTTTTTCAGGTCGACTTATCTGTCAATAAAGTCGAAGTTGAGTCGACAAGTCATTTGATGACGTCATCACATTGACAAGGCGGAGGAAAGTGAAGTATCTCCACACATGTGATGTGTGTCTGTCAGGCCCAAACATACTCGGGCGGAACATACGTGGAACGGACTATGCAGAGGTCCGCGCGGACTCAAAGCGGACGTCCGCAAGCCCTGTGCATGCAAAGCTCAGATTTTACGACCGGGCAGACTCCGCTCCGCGCACCAGTGACTGCTCGGCATGTATTTTTCACATCCCGGGGATTTTTCACGGACATTTCTACAGGAAATTACAACGCGGAAGCGCACTCAACTATGAAAGCCCGAATGACTGCGGACATTCCTTGCGGAGTCTGCTCTGCTTAAGTATCAGTGTAAGCCAATCAGAGGCAGCGATTGCATTCCGTACACAAGCACAGACAGAGAGAGAGAGAGAGGGAAAAAACACACGACTTGTCGACTCCTCCTGGGGGGTGTCGACTTGTGCCACTGACGTCGACAAATCGGCTTTTCTGTTAATGCTCTAGTAGATGAGTCAATATACTCCGACTGACTCCGCCCACTGACACCTTAACGTCATCGTCACAGTACTGTGAGTGTTACAGAATAAAAGCCTTGTGATAACAAACAAAGTTCTTCTGTCCACAGAGACGCTGTCAGAAGGCTTTTATTTTGAAACACAAACAGAAAGTGTTGAGTTAAAAATAAATATTTGGATTGTTTAAATCTGAACTGTGGTTAAAGGCGGTGTGATGTCATCATGATCATAGAAACACCATCTTTACTGTCTGTCTCTGTTGAAACGCATCACGGAGGAACAACAGGCGAGACTGAGCAGCGCCGCTCACACAGGCAGCCTCAAAAGAAGATAAGGGAGCTGACTCAGCGCCTGGCGGCTGGACCTCCATCTGTAGACCTCCTCACAGCTCATGTGTTCACCAGGTGTAAGAGTGGGTGTGGAGGTCAGGTAACATCACCTGGTGACAGAGGAGGCAGAGCTGGTGTGGGAGGGGGAGGAGTCAGAGTCAGTATTCAGTTCACTGAAACTGATCAGCAAACAAAGTGCTCTGAACTTCTGGGTGTCAGAGCCACTTCCTGTTCACACCGTGCACCACCAACATGGATGACATCACCGTCGCCATGGTAACAGTGTTAGAGAGCGGTACTCAGAGAACAACCTGCTGTCGTACCATCAGACAACAGAGTGGCCTTGGTCGTCTTTAGCTCACTTCCACAGTACAACGGGATAAACAAACAGCTATTGTTGTTGTTGTTGTTGTGCAGTATATAAAGGGACTGATGGGGCCGTGGGTGGAGCAGCTCTGACAGAGGCTCCGCCCTCTTTCCCTGCAGGTGTTCTGGGTGAAAGGAGTCGGACAGGTGTGAGGTCACTCTGTCCAAAAGGTCTTTATGTCCCATCTCTGGGATGTCTGGGGACACAGCGTCTGAGTGGACCATGTCCAAACAGTTACAGTAAGAGGACAGACGGTGTCTGCCATGTCTCCTCAGCAGTAGTGATAGACAGAGACAGAGGACGGTCAGAGTCAGAGGACGAACAGAGTCAGAGGACGAACAGAGACAGAGGACGGTCAGAGTCAGAGGACGAACAGAGTCAGAGGACGAACAGAGACAGAGGACGGTCAGAGTCAGAGGACGAACAGAGACAGAGGACGACCAGAGACAGAGGACGGACATAGACAGAGGAAGAACAGAGACAGAGGACGGACAGAGACAGAGGACGGACAGAGACAGAGGACGGACAGCTGCTGAGGCTGATAAAGGCGGAGGATGTTCAGTCGGCCTCCAAAACGTTCTTCAGAGGAACATCTAGAACCCAAAGGAGAACCACAGAACCGACCAGACCTAAGAAACCTTAGGAGGACGTCTGCTGTCCCTAGACCAGAATTAACGGTGGACAATGAGTAGATGGACAGTTGTGTCCATGTGTGGCGGACATGTGTCCACTCTCCTGTCTGAGCTGTGATTGGCTGATCTGGTGATGGAGCTGTGGTGACAGGACAGACTGTCTCTGAGGACACCAGGGACAAACAGGAAGGATCAAACATCACTCACTGGCTCCAGGGACGACCAGCAGGTACAGACCGTCCAACGTGGCGACCACCGCGTCGTTATAGAGATTCTTCCACGGAATCTTCAACGTCAGCTTTCCTGAAAACACAAACAGGAAGTCCACAGACGGCAGCTGTTACATCATCAGGTTAGATATTTGTCCTACAGACACAAACAGGAAGTCCACAGACGGCAGCTGTTACATCATCAGGTTAGATATTTGTCCTACAGACACAAACAGGAAGTCCACAGACGGCAGCTGTTACATCATCATTCTGTGTTCTGACATCACACTGACAGAACTCACCGATCTGTCCGGCCTTCACTTTGAACGGAACATCAAACTCACTCTGAAACACAAACACAGATTATTGATTAGTGATCAGAGTCTTATTGATCTAAAGATCCTGTCGTTAACAGAACTGTTCTCATTGGTGCTTCTGTACTTCCTCTTGGAATGATCCTCAGCTGACAGGAAGTGATGAGGGACCAAACCTAACGCCATGGCAACAGAGTGTAAACTGAACTACACAAAACAGACGTTAAAGACGTCTCTCTGGACTCTGACATGTTCTGAATCTGACCTATCAGAGACACTCTGTGGGATGACATCAGAGGGAGGGGGCGGGGCCTCAGACTTACCAGAGCGTTCTCCTTCACTCTCAGGTTCTCCAGAACAACATTTCCTGCAGAGACACAGAACACACAACTGTAAACAACTTCCTGTTTGTCCTCCAGCTGACACTGACCAGCCAATCACATCTACAATAACCAGCGGAGCTATTGATCAGTGATCGACCGATGAATAATAACCAGTGCAGCTATTGATCAGTGATCGACCGATGAATAACAACCAGTGCAGCTATTGATCAGTGATCGACCGATGAATAATAACCAGCGGAGCTATTGATCAGTGATCGACCGATGAATAATAACCAGTGCAGCTATTGATCAGTGATCGATCGATGAATAATAACCAGTGGAGCTATTGATCAGTGATCGATCGATGAATAATAACCAGCGGAGCTATTGATCAGTGATCAATTGATGAATAATAACCAGTGTCGTAGCTCCTGATCAGTCCCTCCCATACTGGTCAAACTGGTCCGAACACTCTGAGATTATTTATAGCTGTCAGCTAATTGGTCGAGCCTGTCTGTCAGCTTTCTGTATCTCAGGTATGATTGTCTCCACCTAACAGGTGTGACAGGTCAACAGGTATGAGGAAGCTCCAGTGATGTCATCACACCAACAACATGCCAACACTTTATATGAAACAAGATTCAGCTGCTGTCAGCTGATCTCATGTCAGAGGTCAGAGGTTCAGAGGACGGACACAAACACTTAAAGGCATCATGGTGTTGATGTGTTTCTTTTAATGACAGCTGTCAATATAACAGCTGAACAATTATTTACACTGTACACTGAACTAAACATGGAACATTTCTTCTTCTTCATCTTCACCACCTGTTAAAAAAACGTTTTTGGTTTTTTTTTTCCAGGTGGTTGACGCGCGCTCTCTGTCCGCTGGTGGGAGTGTGCTCACCTGTGTGTGCGCACATGTGTGTGTGTGCGCATTTGTGTGTGTGTGTGTGTGTGTGTGCATTTGTGAGAGTGTGTGTGTGTGTGCATTTATGTGTGCGCACATGTGTCGGTGTGTATGTGTGTGTGTGTGTGTGTGTGTGTGTGCATTTGTGAGTGTGTGTGTGTGTGCGTGTGCATTTGTGAGAGTGTGTGTGTGTGTGCATTTGTGAGAATGCGTGTGTGTGTGTGTGTGTGTGTGTGCGCGCGCACATCGGAGTGGAACTCCACCATGCGTGAGAGCAGAAGAGAATTGTAAAGGCGCTCATGTAGAGCAGATGACGTGGCGTGGTGCAGATAAGATCAATAACATAAAGTATAGAGCTGCTCTGCGGGAAAGGTAACCTTAGAGGACTTCGGTTGTGATGCTCCTGTTATGATGGCAGGGGAAACGCTGAGTCATTCATGTTATAATGTTTGTTTCCATGGTAACATGAGTGTCTGTGAGTGTTGTTAGTGTGTTAGTGTGTGTGTGTGTGTGTGTGTGTGTGTGTGTGTGTGTTACTCTCATTATCTCATAATGACAAAAATCACGAGGGCTTTACGGGAAACACATGGTGTGTGTGTGTGTGTGTGTGTGTGTGTGTGTGTGTGTTTCATTAACCCTGTTTAGTGTGTGGACGGTGTGACACACTGATATGGGTCAGAAACACCGACACCTGCACTAATGAACCAAAGCTCACCGTCATGCCTCCACTCTCACTGTGTTTGGAGGAGACATGGCGGGGACAGCAGGTGAATAAACCCGGAACACAAACTGATCAGTGTGTTGTGTTTGCGCCGATGTGACACACAGAACCTAGTGTTTAACCTGATGTAAACACACATGTTATCAGACCTGCTGACATCAGTTTACACAGGAAGGAGTCTTAAATTACGATATTTCTGAACGGACTCTGGTCCCGTCACTGTCACCGCGGTAGCTACTAGCTAAAGTTAGCCGCTGAGCTCACCTCCCCAGATCCCGATCTTCAGCTGGGACTTGTCCAGGTTCTCCACGTAGTCTCCGATGAACCTGTTGAGCAGGTCGCTAACAAGAGACTCGAAGACCATGTCTGAGAGCTCTGGGTCGGACCCTGCTGTCGGGTCACCGTCTGTCTTCACCTGATTTCCGGTTCTGATGAGCAGCAGTCACGGATCGACTCTCTCTGGGATCGACTGCTGTGTTCGATCGATTAGTGCTGTCTGTGTGTTGATTACAAACGGTGAGCGAAGGAGAGGGTCGATCGGTCAGCTGATGGAGGAAGTGACTGTTTATTATCTCTGTCATCACGTGACGGCGGTGAAACGTCAGGGAACAACAACATGATGTCAGTGAAGAAAGACAACACGCACTCTCAAAAAAGAAGAAACAAGTCTGGAGGTGCTGCTCGGCCACAGAGCAACAGTATAAACAAGAAAAGGCCAGCAACACTCGGTGTCCTTCGTTACAAACTTTTAATACCTCACTGGTACAGGAGATCAAACACACAGACCGGTTTGGACAAGTGTCTTCCTCAGTGTGTGTGAAATGACAGAAAACAGGGTGAGACATGCAAAAATAACCTGCATTCCCAATCTCACAGCTGCATGGCATTAGACAATCACCAGAGCACCAAGCAGAATCGTGATAATCATAGAAAATCATCTCATAGAAGAGAAAAAAGAAAAAAGTACAAAACATGGATCAGTAGGTATTAAATACACCAATATCGAGAAAACATATCTACAATATAAAGTGCCTAAGAGTAATAAAGTAATAAAGTGCCACAGGTCAAAGCAGTAGAACATGGTAAATGGACCTGCATTTGTACAGCGCCTTTCTAGTCATCTAGTTACCACTCAAAGCGCTTTTTACACTGCGAGTCACGTTCACTCATTCACACACACATTCATACACTGGTGGCCGAGGCTACCATACAAGGTGCCACCTGCTACTCAGTTTTAACACACTCACACACCGATGGAACAGCCATGAAGGGAGCCATTGGGTTCAGTATCTTGCTCAAGGGTACTTCGACATGCAGCCTGGAAGAGCCTGGGATCAAACCGCTGATCTTTCGATTGGTGGACAACCCACTCTACCTCTGAGCCACAGCCGCCCCTCATCATAATAGTAATATGATTATAATATATATAAATAATATAACTGACCTGTGGCACTTTTTATATATTTTTACTGTACCATTTGCTGCCAGGCAGTATTTTGTATATATTTATATTTTTTTGGGTGTACTCAGAAAATATTTATTACTCTTAGGCACTTTATATTGTAGATATGTTTTCTCGATATTGGTGTATTTAATACCTACTGATCCATGTTTTGTACTTTTTTCTTTTTTCTCTTCTATGAGATGATTTTCTATGATTATCACGATTCTGCTTGGTGCTCTGGTGATTGTCTAATGCCATGCAGCTGTGAGATTGGGAATGCAGGTTATTTTTGCATGTCTCACCCTGTTTTCTGTCATTTCACACACACTGAGGAAGACACTTGTCCAAACCGGTCTGTGTGTTTGATCGCCTGTACCAGTGAGGTATTAAAAGTTTGTAACGAAGGACGGCGAGTGTTGCTGGCTTTTTCTTGTTTATAACAACAACATGATGACATGAATAACCAAAACTTGTGACCTGACGTCACCTCATGTTTCCATGTTTGTATCTAACGACTGTTTTCATTAAAGATGATTCTGCTCAGTAATCAATGAATCCTCTGATTAACAAATCATCAGTGAACCATGAAACATGTAGTCATAGCACAAGGTGATCAATAATCAATAATTGTCTTGTTTTGTCAGATGAGCAGCTGCAGAGAGTTAACATGGATGTGAACATAATGTAATTATTGATGAATAAATGAGTCGATGACTCTGCAGCTGGTGAAAGACTGATTTTCTATCCTGATAGATCAATAACACATCAGCAGCTATAATTTTCTGTATCAATAATCTGAAGGTTTCATTGGAATTAATCATTTGTCAGAGAGTCTACAGACGTGTCCCATCATGTCCCGTCATCTACACACACGTTTGTTAATATTTCTGATGTGTAAAATCAATTCACACATTTATTCACAGAAACAGATAAAAAGGGAAGTTCATGAATGGTTCGTAAGAAATAAGAGAGATGTGAGACGGGACACTCTGATGAGCTGTCGAAAGTTTGAGATCAGGGACCAAACTGTGTTTATGAATACGTCGTTGACATTTAAGGAAAGAAAGTGCAAGTAACATACAGTGAAATTTATAACCTACAGAACTCCTGAGACCGAGCAAACACCTGGAGACTAAACTAACCTGACGCTAATGACTAAATGGTCCCAGCACATTTATTCCATCAGTCTGAACACTGGTTTCACAGATGAGATAATAAAAATAGAAACACATGGCAGCACAGCATAAACAGATCTGAGTGTAACTGGTTTAGAAGTCACCGGCTGTTCAAAGTGTTCATGCTTTAACATATTTGTAGGTACTGCTGCTGCAGACTCTTTTTGAAAACAGACACAGATAGAAACATTTTTACACAGTTATCAGTCTCGTTCCACCTGCAGACCTCTGCACACTCTGTACAGTCTGCACACTCTTTACACTCTGCACACTCTGTACAGTCTGCACACTCTTTACACTCTGCACACTCTGTACAGTCTGCACACTCTTTACACTCTGCACACTCTGTACAGTCTGCACACTCTGTACGCTCTGCACACTCTGTACAGTCTGCACACTCTTTACACTCTGCACACTCTGTACGCTCTGTACAGTCTGCACACTCTTTACACTCTGCACACTCTGTACGCTCTGCACACTCTTTACACTCTTTACACTCTGTACAGTCTGCACACTCTTTACACTCTGTACAGTCTGCACACTCTTTACACTCTGCACACTTTTTGCACTCTTTACACTCTGTACACTGTACACTCTGTACAGTCTGTACACTCTGCACACTCTTTGCACTCTTTACACTCTGTACACTGTACACTCTTTACACTCTGTACACTCTGCACACTCTGTACACTCTGCACACTCTGCACACTCTGTACAGTCTGCACACTCTACACACTCTTTACACTCTGCACACTGTACACTCTGTACACTCTGCACACTCTTTACACTCTGCACACTCTGCACACTCTGTACAGTCTGCACACTCTACACACTCTTTACACTCTGTACACTGTACACTCTGCGCACTCTTTACAGTCTGTACACTCTGCACACTCTGCACACTTTACATTCTGCACACACTCTTTACACTCTGTACACTCTGTACACTCTTTACACTCTGCACACTCTGTACAGTCTGCACACTCTCCACGCTCTTTACACTCTTTACACTCTGTACACTCTGTACACTCTGCACACTCTTTACACTCTGCACACTCTGCAACTCTTTACACTCTGCACACTCTGCACACTTTACACTCTGTACAGTCTGCACACTCTACACACTCTTTACACTCTGTACACTGTACACTCTGCGCACTCTTTACAGTCTGTACACTCTGTACACTCTTTACACTCTGCACACTCTGTACAGTCTGCACACTCTCCACGCTCTTTACACTCTTTACACTCTGTACACTCTACACACTCTTTACACTCTTTACACTCTGCACGCTCTGCACACTCTTCACACTCTTTACACTCTGTACACTCTGTACACTCTGCACACTCTTTACACTCTTTACACTCTGCACGCTCTACACACTCTTCACACTCTTTACACTCTGTACACTCTGTACACTCTGCACACTCTTTACACTCTGCACACTCTACACACTCTTCACACTCTTTACACTCTGTACACTCTGTACACTCTGCACACTCTTTACACTCTTTACACTCTGCACACTCTTTACACTCTTTACACTCTGCACGCTCTACACACTCTTCACACTCTTTACACTCTGTACACTCTGTACACTCTGTACACTCTGCACACTCTTTACACTCTTTACACTCTGCACGCTCTACACACTCTTCACACTCTTTACACTCTGTACACTCTGTACACTCTGCACACTCTTTACACTCTGCACACTCTGCAACTCTTTACACTCTGCACACTCTGCACACTTTAGACTCTGCACACACTCTTTACACTCTGTACACTCTGCACACTCTGCGCACTTTACACTCTGCACACACTCTTTACACTCTGCGCACTTTACACTCTGCACACACTCTTTACACTCTGAGCACTCTGTGCACTCTTCACACTCTGCCAGATGCCTCCTGCTGCTGCTGCCATCATTAGTCATTAGTCATACTTCTACTGTTATTATACACATATGACTATTGTCACACATGTATACTGCCAGATATTAATACATACTTTCAACATATTGTACCACAGTAGCCAGAACTATAACTATAATATTATTACTTTCAATAATGTTGTTGTAAGATACTGTCATTACCTGCATCTCTCTCTCTCTCTCTCTCTCTCTCTCTCTCTCTGTCTCATTGTGTCATGTGGATTACTGTTAATTTATCATGCTGATCTGTTCTGTACGACATCTATTGCACGTCTGTCCGTCCTGGAAGAGGGATCCCTCCTCAGTTGCTCTTCCTGAGGTTTCTACCGTTTTTTCCCTGTTAAAGGGTTTTTTGGGGAGTTTTTCCTGATCAGCTGTGAGGGTCATAAGGACAGAGGGATGTCGTATGCTGTAAAGCCCTGTGAGGCAAATTGTGATTTGTGATATTGGGCTTTATAAATAAAATTGATTGATTGATTGGTTGATTACACTCAGAGAGCTTCAGAGGATCGTACCTATGACAGAGAGGGTCAGTGGGAGTGCTTACCTCGGATCAGGATACGATATATATAGCTGTTTTCTGTAGATTCTGTGATTTCATCAGATAACATGGAGAGGTGTTTCACCATGAAACATTACAGTCATTTATTTGAGGCTCCAATTAAGACATGTCTGAGGTTAAAGGTGCTTTACGTGACTAGAGTCAGCTTAAAAATAAGTCATCGTATTTGGACAGTTTCTTTGTCAGTTCATCAAAATGATACCTGAAGCTTAAAAATTCTTCAGTATGTGTCCCCAGGAATTTGGTGGAATTCAGTCTGTCAGTGACCTGAATATTTATTCTGATACAAACATGTTCATGTTTTTTTCTTTATTTCCACTGGATCGAAAAATAATGAAGCTCGTCTGCCTGATACTGGAGGATCATTTGTTGCATTTAAACCTTGAACCCACCTTCATATCCACCTCCATCAGTTCTTTGTTTAAAATGTTTTTTAGATTATTCAGATTTTTATGAGATGAAAAGAAATTTGTATCATCAGCCAATAAAACTTTGTGTAGACTGCAGGAGGAATTCATAAAATCATTGATACACAGTGTGAAGAGGAGCGGCACCAGTCATCACAATCATATAAACTAAAATACACACTGACTTTAAACACATGTAACTTCCTGTGTAAGCAGGATGTTTAATGTCAGATAAAATGTCACAGGTTTTACAAACATTTAAATATGTTACATGTGAAGTCAGATTTATGTATTTGTGGATCCATTTTTTACAGGTGAAGCTGTTTGAGTGTTACAGGGTGAACTGTTCAGCAGTGACACACCTGATTGGTCAAATGTACATTTGTAATGTTGAGTATTATAATAGGGTTGCCAACTTTTCAAGAAACCTTGGAGTGAGATTCAGCAGGGCCGACCACAATTTTGTTGTTTAAGCCGACACATAAAATGTTTGTTTGTCAACTGATTTGGTAGATGCGATCCTGATCCCCTGCATCCTAACGGATTTTTGGGGCGCCTGCTGGAGATAGATAGGGCCTAATACCTAACATACCAATACCATACAGAGAGAGACAATGGTGGTACAATGGGGGTCTGGGGGTCATCCCCCAGAAAATTTTGGATATGGTAGAAGTGATTTCCTGCATTCTGGTGGGTTTAGGAGTAGCATTCTGGAGATGGGCAATACCTACATTCATTCAAAGCCACCCTGATTTGCAGGGCCTTCACAAGTGAACCTGTATTCAGCTCAGAGTGACTGAACTTAAAACCAGAAACTAGGACTTGCCTATGTGGCGTATAGCGTATTACTTTGTAGACACAAGACCCATTTTGGATTTAAAGCAAAATAATTCATGGTTGAAATGGTTGAATATATTTTGATTAAGATTTAACTAAAATATTATTTTGGAAATAATAATATATTTTGTGTATTTTTGTAGTCTAAAGAGCATTTCATGATATATTTCTAGATTATGCAAGAGTGCCTAGACCTAGGCCATTTCATCTCATTTTTGACATTTACAAAGCTCTCCAAATGCCTTTTGACATAGCTGTAGAAATTAATCGCAAAATCACTTTTATGCTATAGATATTTTTTATCAGCCAGTTATAATCTCTCCTCACCCATGAGGACCCTGCATGATCATCCTTTCTGGCCTCTGGTCCACTGTCTCCCCCCGACCCTGCTCTTTATATTGTGGCAATAAAGATTAAACAAATATGTGCAAAGCAATAGTGAGCACAAGTTCTTTTTAAGGAGGAGTGGGTTTTTTCCAAGTATGAAACTAGCTAGCAAGCGATTAAGTACAGGTAACAATAACATTAGTATTCTTGTTAACTAGCTTAACTTGATATATTGGCATCTATTAATTAGTCATCATTTACCTAACATTATCTGCATGCAACAGCATCACTCAGCTTACATGGTTTGTTTGGAAGAAACTGTGCAAAGTTTTTTGCTTCTTGCTGGCTGGTTTGCTGAACATAGTTAACACACAGCAGGACTGCCCAGCAGCACACGTCTCGTATCTGCAATTGATTCACATCACAACAGGACAGCGTGGTCAGCTGACTGTTTTTTTGGTTGTTGTTGTTGTTGTTGTTGTTGTTGTTTTTCCCCGTTAAAGGGTTTTTTGGGGAGTTTTTCCTGATCAGCTGTGAGGGTCATAAGGACAGAGGGATGTCGTATGCTGTAAAGCCCTGTGAGGCAAACTGTGATTTGTGATATTGGGCTTTATAAATAAAATTGATTGATTGATTGATTGATTGATTGATTGACTGTGAGACTAGAGCTGCGCAGTCCAAGCAAATATGGACTGCGCACCAATCAGAGGGTAGTTTTCCACAGAAAAATTTGGCTGCACTCCATTTCACTCAGCCGGTACGCCGGTCAGGCAGAGTCTGCCCTTCTCCTCTCCCCTCTCTGAAGTCTGGCTGCAAACTTCCAACTTCTTCAACTCCGCCCACCCGGCGCGCCGGCTGTTTGAAACTAACTTAAAATACTCAGCTGCCAGTCTTTTTTTCCAGCGTTCATCACTGGCGTGAGAATTGGTTGGGCAGAGTGAGACCATGAGACAGAAGGTGAATGCATGTGTCACACGCCAGATGCGTGAGAGTTGGCAACTCTGATTACAATTCAACAAAGTTTGGTTCAGCTGTTTTTACCTGACACTCTCAGGCCTCGTCATGTGACGTGTGTGACTTCCTGTTGGTTTGTTTAGTTTAGTCCATTTCCTGTCGCAATAGATCTGTAAAAAAAAAAAAAAAAAAAACCTCTGTGTGAGGTGCACTTTACTGACCACATCAGCAGGTGGCGATGTTCCCTCACATGAGCTGACAGAACATCAGTGAGGGTTTTTGACTTCAATAATTTGTGATGTGTGATTGAAGAGTTTCCTTCATCTGTTTAATCAGTGAAATAAAGTCCAATAAAAAATAAATGTGGTGCAGTAAAGAGTTAAATACTCAGATGTGTAGATGAGGAGCAGGAAACACACACACACACACACACACACACACACACACACACACACACACACACACACTCACAGAGTGCCATTACCTCTGATATGAACTGAAGTACTGTACATGTATTTATTTGACAGTCACATGAAACTGTTTCACACATTTACACCTTCCAGGGTTCAGTTACACACAGACGGACACAGGCTGTCAGGTCTGACCAGAGCCACTGATCCATATCATCACATACAGACATATAAGAGACATAAAGGACAGTGTGTCAGTGTCCCCGCTCTGAGACAAGTTTCTTTAAGTTTCCTTCAGCCGTCTCTGTTTCAAAGACATGTGACATTTCCTCCGATCAGCAGCAGCTGTGTAGATAAAGGTGTCTGAACTTCTGAGGAGGAGAACTGTTGATCTGGATCAAGGGAACTGTCAGAGGAGCACTATGAGGAACTCCTGAACCCGACCAGTTCTGACTGGTTCTGACCAGGTGTAGATGAACTGGTCTGGTTCCAGACTGCAGCTGCTCAGATGATTTTGCTTTAGGCTTTTCACAATTAGCACTGCAGTGATGATGATGATGATGATGATGATGATAATGATGATGATGATGATTGTGATTGTGATGATGATGGTGATGGTGATGATGGTGATGATGATGGTGATGAAGAAGCTCAGCACTGACGTGCAGCAGCTCACCTGATAAACCCTGTTACTATGGTAACAGGCTGAAACAGGAAGTGTCAGCGGGTTGTTGTTGTTGAGGACGAACACGTCTGATTAGAGGTCATTTCCTGCTGATGGACTGTAATCAGTCATCTGGTCAGCTGATTGGTGCTGAGTGCAGCGGTGATGTCATCAGTGTGTCACAGTTCAGAGAATCGGCGCCATGTTTGCAGAAACGAGGATGAGGAGGACAAAGAGTTCAATGAAGCAGCTGATGGATGAAGCAGCTGATCTAATGTTCCTCAATCAAACAAGCCGACGAGGTCATTACTGAGGTAAACAACAACAAATAATAACAATAATAACAACATCAGTGGACGCCTGACAGGAAACGCTCTGATTCACCGTTTCATTAAAGAACACACAGACACTTCATATATTTATATGAACACAGAGGACAGGAAACTGATGAGACTGACTTCCTGTCATCATCATCACAGTAACTACATCGTCAGCTCAGGAAAGGATAGACATGTTTGTCCCAGAGTCTCGTTGTAAACATGGACACAAACACATGAACAGAAACGAAGCATAAAAAGGAACTGAGTATTAAAGGTGAGTCATAAAATTACACACAGGCAGAAGCTTCAGTGATCAGAGCAACGAAGGGTTAACACTGTGACACACTGAAGGTTTGAGTCGATGTCCGACATGTTGGAGCCCTGTGAAACTTTAAAGGCCTCGGTACAGTTCAGGTGAACTCCTCTGGAAACACTTTGGAGGAAACTCAGTGTCCTTGCTGTCAGTCAGCTGATTTTAGGACCAAACTGTGGTTCAGAGAGTTTGAACTTTTCCCCTCTCTGCCTGCTTCGCTCATATGAACTGGACATCCCAGAATAATCTCTGTAGGACTGTGGTGATGGAAAGGGAAACAGCTGACGAGCCACAGAAGCTGATTTGACTCTCTGCAGACAGTCTGACCTCTGGGGGGCGCTGTAGAGTCCCTTTGATAACAAGTCCTTCATCCTGACTGCCATCATCATCATCATCCTCACCTCAGCACAGTAACTGGTGAGTTTAAACCTCAGACAGACACTGAGCTGAACTCAGGTGTTCAGAGTTGGATGATGATTGGTTCTTATGATGTTGTCTCCTGTGTCTGATGAGCTGAGGACAAATGTCCACCCTGCTGGACAACAAACATTTATTCTACATTCTATAATTACTGTGTAAATGGGATCAATAGTGAGACGTGAGAGTGAATGTTTGACTGTCAGGAGAAGTCGTTGTCAGTGAAAACTGTGAAGTTTGGTCTCAAACTTGTGACTTGTTGGTTGGAGCTCTGAGGCTACACTCAGTCTGACTCTAGTTTAAACCTGTTACACACACAGCTACAGGCCAACTGTGGATCAGAGATACAGTGGGTCGTACACTAATCAGAAGATCAGTGGTTCAATCCTCAGCTCCTCCAGTGTGCATGTTGAAGTGTCCTTTGGCAGTTCCTGAACAACAAACTGCTCCTGATGGCTTATTATCAGTGTGTGAACGAGACATGAAGTATTAAAGTGCTTAGAGAAGATTAGAAAGGATCTGTACAAGTGCAGGTCCATTTACAAGGTGACAAATATATTCATATATATATATATGAATATATATATACAGTACAGGCCAAAAGTTTGGACACACCTTCTCATTCAATGCGTTTTCTTTATTTTCATGACTATTTACATTGTAGATTCTCACTGAAGGCATCAAAACTATGAATGAACACATGTGGAGTTATGTACTTAACAAAAAAAGGTGAAATAACTGAAAACATGTTTTATATTCTAGTTTCTTCAAAATAGCCACCCTTTGCTCTGATTACTGCTTTGCACACTCTTGGCATTCTCTCCATGAGCTTCAAGAGGTAGTCACCTGAAATGGTTTCCACTTCACAGGTGTGCCTTATCAGGGTTAATTAGTGGAATTTCTTGCTTTATCAATGGGGTTGGGACCATCAGTTGTGTTGTGCAGAAGTCAGGTTAATACACAGCCGACAGCCCTATTGGACAACTGTTAAAATTCATATTATGGCAAGAACCAATCAGCTAACTAAAGAAAAACGAGTGGCCATCATTACTTTAAGAAATGAAGGTCAGTCAGTCCGGAAAATTGCAAAAACTTTAAATGTGTCCCCAAGTGGAGTCGCAAAAACCATCAAGCGCTACAACTAAACTGGCACACATGAGGACCGACCCAGGAAAGGAAGACCAAGAGTCACCTCTGCTTCTGAGGATAAGTTCATCCGAGTCACCAGCCTCAGAAATCGCAAGTTAACAGCAGCTCAGATCAGAGAGCAGATGAATGCCACACAGAGTTCTAGCAGCAGACCCATCTCTAGAACAACTGTTAAGAGGAGACTGCGCGAATCAGGCCTTCATGGTCAAATAGCTGCTAGGAAACCACTGCTAAGGAGAGGCAACAAGCAGAAGAGATTTGTTTGGGCCAAGAAACACAAGGAATGGACATTAGACCAGTGGAAATCTGTGCTTTGGTCTGATGAGTCCAAATTTGAGATCTTTCCATCCATCTGATGAAGGTCACTCCCCACCCCCGTAGGTCATGTGACCTCCTCCCCTCCTTTAAATCTGCGGTCATCCCCTCAGAGAGACGAAGACGACAGTTATTTCACCTTTTTTTGTTAAGTACATAACTCCACATGTGTTCATTCATAGTTTTGATGTCTTCAGTGAGAATCTACAATGTAAATAGTCATGAAAATAAAGAAAATGCATTGAATGAGAAGGTGTGTCCAAACTTTTGGCCTGTACTATATATATATATATACATATATATATATATGTATATATATATATATAAACAAAATCACCCTCTCAGGGTGGTATCTGTATCACCCTCAAGCTCAGGTCCTCTGCCAGAGGCCTGGGAGTTTGGGGGTTCTGGCAGTATCTTAGCTGTTCTGCACACTTCTGGACTGAGGCTTCAGATGTTCCTGGAATCTGCTGGAGCCATTCTCCCAGTTTGGGGGGCACTGCGCCGAGTGCTCCTACTACCACTGGCACCATGTCAACTTTGACCTTCCACATCTGTTCCAGCTGTTCTTTCAACCCATAACACTTCTCCACCTTTTTGTGTTCCTTCTCTCTGATGTTGTTGTCGCCTGGTATTGCCACATCTTCCACCACTGCCCTCTTCTGGTGGTTGTCAAACACCACTATGTTCGGTTGGTTAGCCAGCAGCTGTTTTTTAGTCTGGAAGCTGAAGTCCCACAGGATCTTAGCCCTGTTGTTCTCCACCACCTTTGGTGGTGTGTCCCATTGGGATTTGGTTACTGGGTACAGGTCCATACTGGGTACAGATGTTCCTGTGCACTATCCCAGCCACTTGGTTGTGCCTCTCCATGTTCGCTGATCCTGCTGGTGTCTTACACCTGCCACTATGTGCTGGACCATCTAAGGGGCATCTCTGCACAGCCTGCACCTTGGACTTGGGCTGGAACCCTCCATGCATGGTGAGGAGCTTTCTTGTCTTGATATCAGTGGCTTCTGTCTCCTCCTTTGGCTAGCTTATGATCCCAGCTGGGTATCTGATGACTGGTAGTGCGTACATGTTGATGGCTCGGACCTTGTTCTGGCCATTCAGCTGACTCCTCAGGACTTGCCTTACTCTCTGGAGGTATTTGGTTGTGGTTGACTTCTTTGCGGCCTCCTCATGATTTCCATTATGATCTGTATGTTTAAGCAGGATCAAAACCAAACAAGGTGAAGCAGCCTTTAGTTTCTATGCTCCCCGCCTGTGGAACAAACTTCCGGAATATCAGAGGTCGGCTGAAACTGTCAGCTCATTTAAATCAGGTCTTTAAACATTACTATTTACTGCAGCTGACCAGTGAACTAGATATGTAACTTATGATAATCTGTAGCTATTGTTTTTATATTTGTCTGCTGTTGCTTTTGCTTTATGTTTGCTTTTTAAATGCATTTTCTGCACTGTTTTAACTATTTATTGTCTTGCTTTTAGCTTTTGTTTTTAATGATCTATTGTTCCTTTAATGTTTTATTTTAATGTATTTCTCTTGTAAAGCACATTGAATTGCCTTGTGTATGAATGGTGCTATATAAATAAAATTGCCTTGCCTTGCCTTGCAATTTGGCACAGTGGTAGAGGGTCATGGGAGGATGCCAATGAAGCAATATTACATCAATTGGCCAAAGGGGGGCGCTATAGCAACCCACTGAAATGTCAAACTTTGAATGGGCATATCTCATGCCCCGTATGTCGTATAGACATGAAACTTTGCACAGAGATGCCTCTCCTCATGAGGAACACATTTGCCTCAAGAACCCATAACTTCCGCTTATATAGATTTTCCGCCATTTTGAATTTTTTGAAAAACACTTCAAATGGATCTCTTCCTAGGAAGTTTGAGCGATCTGCATGAAACTGGGTGAACATAATCTAGGGAGCAATATCTAAAGTTCCCTCTTGGCAAAAGTTGGAAAACTGAGCTTCTATAAGGCAATGAATATTGTGGAGGGCGTGGCTCATCACATAAAGGTGTAGAACATCTCAAGGGTTTCACCCATCACCACGCAACTTTGTAGGCATATGACCACACATAATCTGAGGGGACCCCTCCATTATTGACCCCATCAAACAAAATGGGGGCGCTAGAGAGCTCATTTCTTATCTAGGCCTAACCGCCATATGGATTTTTACTAAACTTGGTAGATATGTAGAACAGGACACCTCAAGGTGACTGGAGAAATTTAACTCTAATTGGCAACTGGGTGGCGCTATAACAACAGAAAAATGCTTCAAAATGGCTAAA